>NC_081571.1:18538028-18682571 GCF_022355385.1 Mustela nigripes
TGGGGAGAAGGGGGTGGGATTATGGACATTGGGGAGGGTATGTGATTTGGTGAGTGCTGTGAAGTGTGTAAACCTGGTGATTCACAGACCTGTACCCCTGGGGATAAAAATATATGTTTATAAAAAAAAAAAAAAAGGCCCTGGGCATATTATTTGTTTCTTTCTTTTTTTTTAAAGATTTTATTTATTTATTTGACAGAGAGAGATCACAAGTAGGCAGAGAGGCAGGCAGAGAGAGAGAGGAGGAAGCAGGCTCCCCGCTGAACAGAGAGCCCAATGTGGGACTCGATCCCAGGACCCTGAGATCATGACCTGGGCTGAAGGCAGTGGCTTAACCCACTGAGCCACCCAGGCGCCCCTATTTGTTTCTTTTAATAGAAGTTATTTGTAATACAAAAGCAAAGGATTATTCTCTAGACCAATTATAGGCTAATTATCTAGAAGAATTTGTACATATTAATTAAAACACCAACAACCTAAAAGAAAAATTGTCAAAGACCATATATAGAAAACACAACGGGCAAAGAAACCTATTAAAATTATGACAATAATGTGATTATCTTTCACATCCTCCAGAATGGTAAATATTATATAATGTCTGGCACCTCCAGTATTGGCGAGGATGTGGGAAAGGGACTCAGTTAAGCATTATGAATAAAAGTGTAAATCAGCATAATACAATTTGAGAGCCATTAATCAATATCTAATAAAATTGAAGATTCATACACCTTACATTCAGCAAGTGTATCTGCCCTAGATGTATCTACACTAAACAACTCTCATATATTATAGAAATAGACATGCAAAAAATATTCATTGTAAGTGCTTTAGTAATAACAAAAAAATGGGAAATGATCTGATTACCCATCAATCTAAGGACTAATAAATAAACTGGTTTGTTATTACAATGAACACGTCACAAAAAAATGAAATAAATGAACAAGACCTACATGCAGCCAACATGTATAATTACTCAACATATTGTTTTTTTAAGTATATAACAAAAAACAATATAATTCTTATATATAAAAAGAAAACCAAGACATTAATAAGCATTGTTAGTAGACAAACATGTATAGACTCAATATATAAAAGCATACCAACTTCAAAAGAGTGGCTACTTTTGGGGAACAAAGGAGGAAAATCATGGGAGAATTATTTTTTCTTTAAAATCAAAATAGAAGAAATGAAGAAAGGTGAAAAATGTTACTAGGTGCTTCACTTGACTGGGGGCTCATAGATGTTTGTTATGTTACTCTTATGTTTAAAATATCTCAAAATTCGGGATGCCTGGGTGGCTCAGTTGGTTGAGCAGCTTCCTTCGGCTTGGGTCATGATCCTGGGGTCCTGGAATCAAGTCCCGCGTGGGGCTCCTTGCACCGTGGGGAGCCTGCTTCTCCCTCTGCCTCTGACTGCCACTCTGCCTGCCTGTACTGGCACATAAATAAACAAAATCTTAAAAAAAATAAAATATCTCAAAATTGAAAATTAAAGAATAATCTGCTTTAAGTACTTTAAAATGACACAGAGGTTTTACCTTATTATTAATGTAGCTCTAAAGACTATTAGTTGAAAGCAACTTATTCTGAGGGCTTTGCTTTTATCTATTCTCTGCTTGAGAATTTTATTAAACATATGGTAATTTTAAAATATAAATATTTATATTTATTATGTATAAAATAAATGTGTAGATACACGTTGCAAATGTGTATGTATATATGCATATTTGTATACACATATATACATATTTGCTGTTTGTTTGTTTTAGGTTTTATTTAAATTCCAGTTAGTTGGGGCACCCGGATGACTCAGTCAGTTAAGCGTCTGACTCCTGATTAGAGCTCAGGTCATGATCTTAGGATCCTGGGATTGAGCCCCTGTGGGGCTCTGGGCTCAGTGGGGAGTCTGCTTCAGGATTCTCTCTCTCCTTTTGCCTCTTCCCTGGCTTGCTCTCTCTCTCACTCTCAAATAAATAAATAATAAATCTTAAAAAAAGAAATTCCAGTTAGTTAACTTACAGTTATATTAGTAACTAGTTAACCTATACTAATTAGTATAGGTTATCTTAGTAATTAGTTAACCTACACTAATATTAGTTTCAGGTGTACAATGTACTGATTCAGCACTTCCATACATTAGCTGGTGCTCATCGCAGTGCACTCCTTAATCCTTGTCACCTATTTAACCCATCCCCTCACCCACTTTCCTTCTTGTAACCATTAGTTTATTCTCTAAAGTTAGGCGTTTCTTTTGGTTTGCCTCTCTCTTTCTCTTTTTTCCTCCTTTGCTCATTTGATGTGTTTCTTAAATTCCATATATGAGTGAAATTGTATGGTATTTGTCTTTCTCTGACTTGTTTTGCTTAGCATCATACTCTCCAAAGTTGTCCGTGTCATTGTAAATGTCAAGATTTCATTCTTTTTTTTTTTTTTTTTTGGTTGACTAATATTCCATTGGTATATATGCCACATTTTTAAAATCCAGTCCTCAGTTGGTGGACACTTGAACTGCTTCCATAATTTGGCTATTTATAGATAATGCTGTGTAAACCCTGGGGTGCTGGTATAGCTTTGAATTAGTATTTTTATATTCTTTGTGTAAATACCTAGTAGTGTAATTGTTGGATCATAGGGTATCTCTATTTTTAACTTTTTGAGGATTCTCCATACCGTTTTCCAGAATGGCTACACAAGTTTGCATTACCCCCAACAGTGTAAGATGGCTCCTTTTTCTCCATATCCTTGCCAACACCTGTTGTTTCTTGTGTTGTTGATTTCAGTCATTCTGACACGGGTGAGGTGACATCTCATTATAGTTTTTTTTTTTTTAAGATTTATTTATTTATTTTAGAGAAAGAGAGAGAGAGAGAGAGAGAGAGTGAGCACACAAGTGTGGGGAGGGGCAGAGGGAGAGAGAATCTTCAAGCAGACTTCTTGCTGAGTGCAGAGCCAGACACAATTTGGGGCTCTATCTCACACCCATGAGATTGATCTGAGCCTAAACCAAGAGTTGGTGTTCAATTGAGGTGCCTGTCATTGTAGTTTTGGTTTGTATTTCCCTGATGATGAGTGATGTTGAGCATCTTTTCATGTGTTTGTTTTGATCTCCCTATCTTCTTTGGGAAAATGTCTATTCATGTCTTCTGTCCATTTTTGATTGGATTATTCATTTTTTGGGTGTTGAGTTTTATAAATTCTTTATATATTTTGTATACTAATGGTTTATTAGGTATGTCATTTGCAAATATCCTCTTTCATTTGGTAGGTTGCCTTTTAGTTTTGCTGGTTGTTTCCCTTGCTATGTAGAAGCTTTTTATTTTGATGTAGACCCACTAGTTTATTTTTGCTTTTGTTTCCCTTACCTCAGAAGACAGATCTAGAGGGAAGTTTCTATGCCTGATGTCAAAGAGGTTATGCCTCTGTTTTTCTCTAGCGTTTTTATGGCTTTTGGTCTCAAATTTAGGTCTTTAATCCATTTTGAATTTGTTTTAGATAGCGAACAGAATAGATAGTTTTGGATAAGAGATGTGATTTGAATCTGGTTAGTTGATCTCTTTGAGGCTTAGCTCTCTATATTTTTTTTCCAAACTTCTCTCCCACCTAACTTCAGAAAAGATACAGTCATACACTCAATATGTTGCTTAACTCATTGGAGATGCATTATTCTTGTGTATAAATTTGAATACTGTTAATCTATCTGGAGGTTTGTAAGCATTAAAGAACATCATGTATCAACATTTTAAACTCTAAAAGTCTATATTAAAAACAGATATTAGCATTTTTAAAAATTTATGTTTCAATGCTCTTGGATTGAAAATCAAGAAATTCATACACATTTCTGTATTTATTTATTGCATGCCTAGTGCACAGAGTACAAAATTCACTGGTGTCATGATATGAAATTAAAAAAAAAGAAAGAAACTACTCAATACATTTGTCTGGAGAAAGCCAGGATTCCAATTCAAGAATGGGAATTGGTTTATATGACTCTTTTTTTTTTTTTTTTTTCCTAGAAGGAAGCTGTGGACTACTTAATGGGAATATAAGCCTCAGATCCTTCTTTTGTAACATAAATTCCAAAAATGTAATGATTTCCTAGCAGACTTCAGGAGGAAGAAAAATAAATTTTCTTTGAACTACCTGAGACCTAGTACAGTATTCCTTTTAGTGTGGATGTTTTGGTGACAAATTGCCTTAGTTTATTTTATTATAGAAAATATCTGTAGTTTTTTTTTTTTAATTTTTAGAGGATATTTCAGCTGGATAATAAATTCTAGATTAGCAGTTTTCCTCTTCTTTCAGCATTTTAAAGATGCCCTCTCATTGTCTTCTAGATTTTATAGTGTCGTTGAAAGGTTAGCTGTTGGTCTTGCTGTTGCTCTCCCAGAGGTAGTGTGTCTTTTTTTAACTCTGGTTGCTTTTTTTTTTCTTGAACTTGAACCTGTTTCTTTTTTCTTTTTTTAATTTTTTATTTTTTATAAACATATATTTTTATCCCCAGGGGGGGTTTGGGAGAACGGGGTGGGATTATGGACATTGGGGAGGGTATGTGCTTTGGTGAGTGCTGTGAAGTGTGTAAACCTGGTAATTCACAGAACTCTGGTTGCTTTTAAGTTGTTTTTGTGTGTTGGGGTTTCAGCAGTTTGATTATCATGAGCCTTGGTGTTTTTTGTTTGTTTGTCTCTTCTTCATTTATCTTGCTGTAGGCTTGATCAATTTCTTGAATTTATGTGTGGCTGTCTTTTATTAGTTTTAGAAAAGCCTTGGCCATTATATATTATATTATATTATATTATATTATATTATATTATATTACTTCCCCTAAATTTCTTTCATTCCTCTTCTTTTGGAGTTTAATTTATGTGTATGTTATAGCTTTTGACTGTGTCTTATGTGTTTCTTATTTCCTGTGTTTTTGTTTTGTTTTGGCTTCTAACTACCATTGACCATAGGGGATTTTACCTTATTTCCAGTTTAGAATACCAGGCTTTTACCCTACTCTTTTACGAAAAAACAATATTTCTTGGGAGAAAACAAGTCATGATTTCAGAGTTACTCTAGTTTTTAAAACATCATTTATAGCCAATATAAATTTCAAGGGCTTCGTTGACTCCCTTTCCTTAATAGAATTAGAATGCCTCTACTTAATTCAAGCTGAATCCTCAGCATGCTCTTAAAAATCAGCAATTCTTTTCAGCAACAAAAACATCTGAAGATCATCATCTCAATTATCAAGCACTAGACTTTCAGACTTTTTAGTCCTCTTTGTTTTCATGGTTCTATAGTGCATTTAATAATGTAATTCTTGTTCTATCCATTTTTTCTCTGTCTGCTGCAGTGAAAATGTTGACCTGCTGCCAACATAGAACAATATTCTACTCCAAAGTGGAAATCCTAAAACATAATTTTGGATTGTGTTTCTAGAAGTCCATACTCAAGTCATGTTCTCTATAGCCTTCTCAATGTTCTTTGAAGCCTCAGAAAACCTTTTAATAGCTTTTCTTCCCCACCTTCCCCTTCTCCCCCTTTCAGGGGGAATCTACTTCTGTTGCTTGTGACAAAGAAAGTTGCCTATTACAATAAAGGTTGAGGATGGGAAAAGAAAGTGGTGAGAAAATCACTGGTATAAGATGACTGAGGTTGGGATTAGGAGGTTGTGGGCATTTCTGTATTGGAAGCAAAGTGAAGTTCTGTTATTGTTAGCATCACATATGAGTCTAACTTTAAATAGACTGAGTGGGAGCAACCACATCTCTAGACATACTGCTTTAGGGTATGCAGTGACCGGGTAGGCCAGAGTACATCTTAGCAGGTACAGTGAGAACAGGGGTCTCTGCTCTGACCAAATGGGTTGAGTCATGCAGTCAGTGCAAATCATGAGGACGAGACATTTCCTACCCTCTGTCAGAAATTTAAGTTTTTCTTGTACCTGGAGACCATGTTGCAGAGAAGGAGTTAGAAGGAAAGTACAAATCTAGAAATAAGTAATTATTCTAAATAAGCTATTTTCAAATAAAGCCACTAGGATGCATTTAGTTGGCAAAGTTGGAAAGTCAGCTTGGGAGCCAGGATGAGGTAAGTAATTTAAAATACAGAAAATCATATTTTCTACATGTCTGAGTATATAGACTGTAGATTTCAACCTCTTGGCAGTACATGGTGAGACATAGTCTAATGTTGATGCAGGAGATATTTTCTCTGTTCCTTTAGCTGTGCTAGACAAGAACTAATAAATTCAGTAAAAGTTATATATTTTTGATAACTTACTAACCATAGATTTTACTAACAAAAACTTTTTTTTTTTTTACCAAGTTGGATTTTATCTGAAAAGGTAACACAAAGGTATTTGTTTACTGTGAAATGAATACTTACAGAAAACATTGTAAATCCTATCCTTTAGTATTAATTTCCATATAAGGAATGCATGAACTCTAAGAATAATTGTAGTTTTCATAATTATTGCTTTCTGTCATTTACAAAAACAAATTTGGAATTTTGCCTTCCCCACCTCCAAAAAAACTGATGAAAATGAGAGTAGATAATCTTTCATTGATTTATATTTTTCAATCCTTCATTGGATTAAAAAAAAAAGATGAGAGAAAGCTATATCACCTCCCTGTTTATCTAAGAAGTTATCAATTAAATAGACAGTCTAAATAAAAATATCAAAGCTCTTTTGTTTGAGCTCTTCCAGATAATTAGGGAAACAGTTTATATTAGTGAATGCAGGCTTATTGTAAATGTAACCAGTTTATCAAACAACCTGGACTTAGTGGTGTACAGCTAGAAAATAACTGTCTCCCACCCTTTAGTTGCCCCCCCACCTTCAAATATGTTAGATCACATTTCCCTTCCCACCCATGATGACAGCTCAGAAATATCTTATAATCTTTTATTAACTTTTAGCCCCGAGGATTTTCTTAATTTCAAATAATATACCAAGAATGTATCATTATACTAATTAACATACTAAATATATATCCAGCCCAGACTACATTAAAGTTTTAATCTCATACTCATTTCAAAGATTCTGCCCCTTTTCACACAGCTCCAACTTCCACTCTTGCACAGCCAGATCTGGGACCCAAGTGTTAGTAGTAATCGTCTCTTCCTACCTCTCTTCTTACCATTCCATTTTCTCATTCCTCCAGAGTCTAGGCAAAGAGAATGGGAATGAGAGGGAAAGGGATAACACCTTTTGCTTAGCTAGGGCTCTTCCTCCTTTGGCTCACACTGGCTGAACATGAAGCCTTTGTTTTTGGTAGGAATCCAAATGCTTTCTCTTCAGTGTGATGTATTACTAGGTTTTTCTTAGACACTCCCCTTTTAACACTGACCTCCATACTAATGCATTCCCTGATGTAGGCAGTGCAGTTTATGGCTATCTTACTGTAATACCCTTTCAGAACCAGCCCTGTTGGGTATCTCTTCAGTCATTTACAGTGGAATTTCCTGCTTATCATCTACCTTTCTTGGACAAGGTTTCTCAAGACACTTGAACTACTTTTGGAGGTGTCTCCTGCCTTTTAACTTTGAGAATGAGGGGAATATTTAGAAACTAGGGAGGTACTTTGGCATGAAAGGAACTCTTAAAGTAGGTTTAAAATAGGAGTGATTAAGATTCCACATTGATTCCCCAGGAACTGAGAAACAAGCCCATTTTAGTGTTTCTACATAATTTTCAGTTCTAAGATTTTAAGATTTCAGCAATTCTGTATCTGTAGTTTTAAAACTTGTATATTCCTTACAAAGAATTATTGAATCACTATATTGTACAGCTGAAACTGATATAACACTGTATATTAACTATACTAGAATTAAAGATAAAAATTTTAAAAAAGAGCACATGCCAAGGAGAAAGTTTTTAAAGATTATTCAGTATTACATGGCTTGTATTAGTAATAGTAGAAGAAACCCTGCATATGCTCATAAATTAGGAATGCTTCAAGAAATACAGCCATTCATTAGATGGAATATTATGTGGCAATTAATGGGACAAATGTATATTTAATTCTTTGAAATAGATCTCTGGAACCTAATAAATAACTTTTTAAAAAACAAGTAGAAGAGCTTTATAGTGTAAATTTAATCTGTCTTTAGATCTGTTAAAAAAAAAACAAACAAACCTTATACATTCTTAAGGGAGTGGAGGGAAAAATGCGATATTGGCCTAAAATCTAAAAGAATAGCAGGTAGTCTGCATTTTGGGGGAAGAGTGAAAAGTATATTTCTTTAAATTTTAACTCAATAATTTTTAAAAAGATTTTTTAAAGTTTATTTATTTGACAGAGAGAGATCACAAGTAGGCAGAGAGGCAGGCAGAGAGAGAGAGGAGGAAGCAGGCTCCCTGCTGAGCAGAGAGGCTGGGTCCCAGGACCCTGAGATAAGGATCTGAACCAAAGGTAGAGAGGCTGAACCCACTTAGCCACCCAGGCTCCCCTTAACTCAATAAACTTTCGATATGTATACATGAATTTAAAATATTTCTTCTTAATGAGCTCACTTTTTGTTTCTTTATTCACCTGTAGTAGACCTTGAAAATTATAAATAATAGATGACATGTGGGTTTAAATGAAGTTAAATTTATCTGACAGAGGGTTTCACCTCAGTCACTATTGTTTCCTTTGGACAATATTTACTTTTTACCATTCCATGTTTGTTGCCACAGAGCACTTTTGCACATTTTCCCCAGAAAATTATGCTCTATAGAATAAGCCTGAAAGAAGAGAATCTACTATACCCAGCTTTGAAGTAGACTCCATGCATAAAACTTTCCTGTGATAAAGCCAGATACAAATGCAGAGTGATTAAATAACAGAAATGAAAAACACAGAATTTGACCACGTGTATGGTGTTTCTTCTTCCCTGTGGGAATTTGTTTAAGCAGTTGATAACTTTTTTGGAAAGAAAACCTTCCACAGTATGAAATGCATTTATCATTCATGTGTCATGGTGCATGTTCACTTGGACAACAAATTCCTTTGAGAAATTCAGACTCTCTAGAACAAAATAAATGATTCAGAAATGAAAATAAATATCCAAAGGTTGTCTTTACTTTTTAAAAAATTGTGTGCTTAATTTTACTGGTCTTGGAAGAGAGAGTGTGTGTGTATCTTATATATGCATATATATATTATATATACTATGATTCATATGATTATATACATATATACATAGTATATAGATAGATATATTATATTAATTATTCAGTACTTTTGTACTTGAACATTTTTGTTTCTAATAAACTAGAAGGACATTTCAATATCTATAAAAATAGTAATTTACAATATTCTATAGCCTGATTTCTTTCAACTTGAATATAATATCTCTTTAACACCTACTGCAATGCTATAATGAAAATCATATTAAATATAATTCAAATTCTTGAATGCTTTCTGTGTGCTAGTAGATTGTTCATAGCAATTTACATGTATTTAATAATATAACCTTGACAATAGCTATGAAGTAGATACTAATATTATTTCTGGGTTTTTTGGCTAAGGGAAATGAGGAATGGAGAAAATTTCTCAGGGTTACTGAAAGAGCTAGTATGTGACTACACTTGGATTGGAACCAGGCTGCATGTCTTCCAATTGTATGTCTTTAAGTTCTATATTACACTTAAGTTGTAAAATGAGAAGTGGATAGCAAAAACATTCTGATCAGTGAGAGTAACATTCGCTAGGCTTATATTAGGTCTTTTGCTTTAAAGCCACTTGTTTTCATTGGAATTGACATTTTATTTTGATTACTTATTGTTATAGAAACTTTGAGACAAGCACACAAGATAAAACAAACTAGAGGAGAACAGTTAGAGCAGGAACTGACAAAATTTTCTCAGGGACTGCTAACACCACTTATTAAAAATCTTGAACCATGGATATTCTGATTGGCAGGTTTGGGATGTGATATAGATATATATCTGTATTTTAAATCTCCCCTGGATGTTTGGGTGTGATTGAGATCATAGGATTCCAATTTAAATTTTCTTGAGTTGTTACATGGTGATTATTTCAGTTTCTAAATTTTGTTATTACTTACACTGTAATCCAAAGTTTTAAATTTTAACTTATTAAAAATAGATTTGTTTTTTTTTAAATTTAATTAAGTTGATTAATTTTGAGCATTTTCTATGAAGGGACCAATGTAGTGTTGCCCTGTAGAGAACAATGGCTTAATGGAAGTATATGGTTTTATTTCTTCCATTCAAAGCTGCCTTTATTTTCTTTTCATTCTTATGTTTCTGAAACTACATACCAATTATGTGTATGGGTTATGTGTAAAGCATATTGTTTTACCTTTCAATATTATTAAATAGGTAGTAATTTTGACTTGGGGAAACAGACTGCTCCTATCTCCTTGTATTGTGCACTTTCTCCCAAGAAATGTAGAAACTGCACAATATTTGTGTTATGAGGCAGAGTTATGAGAGCTGGATTTGAGATGGCAATGGAGTGGTTCAGGAGGCTGCATCTTTGGGGCAGGAATGAAATCCAGTCCAGATAGATTACCAAGTCATCACTCCAAATGGACAGTCTAAGGGGGAATATAAACAGAAAAATTAGACTGAGATAAGAGAATATCAAGTTCAGAGAGGAAACCTGGAAATAAGATAATTTTCTGAGTAGCTAAGGATTGTTAAAGTTGCATTTTATCATGTACCCACAAACTTAGCTCTGGATGAAAAGAAAGTCCTGATATATTTCAGAACTCCATGGCTGGAGGGTTGTCTTTGTAAAGATGGAGGAGATGAATTGTAATGAATTGTATTGATAAGGATTACTAACCTTTTTATTTGTTTCATATAGAAACCAGCCAATCACTGTTAAAAGTATAATTGAACAGACTAGTACTCATTGATTTATTTATATATACTCATAAATTGCTTTCATTCCTTGGTAATAGAAGAGTCAGAAGGTAAATGGTAGTAGCAAGTGAATTCTGAGCCAAAGGGAAAAAAAAATGTTTTTTGAAAACAGAAAATATTTTATTTTAAATGATAGCAATTTCAGTAACAAAATAAAGATAAACAGATATAACACCAACCGTAAGATTTAATTCACACATATACATACACACACACATACACTTGTGTTCATCTATGGAGGAAATATATCCTTTATGTTGAAATTATGTATTTCTTTGAAATATAGTTAAAAGTGAGAAAGAAAAATTTAAACATTTTCTTTCACTTTTTAAAAATTAATTTTTTAAATTAACATATAATGTATTATTTGCCCCAGGGGTACAGGTCTGTGAATCGTCAGGCTTACATACTTCACAGCACTCACCATAGCACATACCTTCCCCAATGTCCATTACCTAACCACCCTCTCCCTACCACCTTCTCCCCAGAAACCCTCAGTTTGTTTTGTGAGATGAAAAGTCTCTTATGGTTTTTCTCCCTCCTGATCCCATCTTGTTTCATTTATTCCTTCCTACCCCATAAACCCCAACTTTGCCTCTCAACTTCCTCATATCAGGGAGATCATATGATAATTGTCTTTCTCTGATTGACTTTTTTTGCTCAGCATAATACCCTCTAGTTCCACCCACATCATTGCAAATGGCAAGATTTCATTTCTTTTGATGGCTGCATAGTATTCCATTGTGTATATATACCACATCTTCTTGATCCATTAATCTGTTGATGGACATCTAGGTTCTTCATGTAGTTTGGCTATTGTGGATATTGCTGCTATATAAACATTCAGGTGCACATGCCCCTTTGGATCACTACATTTGTATCTTTAGGGTAAATACCCAGTAGTGCGATTGCTGGGTCGTAGGGTAGCTCTATTTTTGAGTAACCTCCATGCTGTTTTCCAGAATGGCTGCACCAGCTTGCATTTCCACCAACAGTGTAAGAGAGTTCCCCTTTTTCTGCATCCTTGCCAGCATGTGGTATTTCCTGACTTGTTAATTTTAGCCATTCTGACTGGTGTGAGGTGGTATCTCATTGTGGTTTTGATTTGTATTTCCCTGATGCCGAGTGATGGGGAGCACTTTTTCATGTGTCTGTTGGCCCTCTGGATGTCTTCTTTGCAGAAATGTCTGTTCATGTCCTCTGCCCATTTCTTGATTGGATTATTTGTTCTTTGGGTGTTGAGTTTGCTAAGCGCTTTATAGATTTTGGACACTAGCCCTTTATCTTATATGTCATTTGCAAATATCTTCTCTCATTCTGTCAGTTGTCTTTTGGTTTTGTTAACTGTTTCCTTCACTGTGCAAAAGCTTTTGATCTTGATAAAATACCAAGAGTTCATTTTTACCCTTGCTTCCCTTGCCCTTGGTGATGTTTCTAGGAAGAAGTTGCTGAGGCTGAGGTCAAAACTTCCTGTGTTTTCCTCAAGGGTTTTGATGGATTCCTTTCTGAGGTCATTCATCCACTTGGAGTCTATTTTTGTGTGTGGTATAAGGAAATGGTCCAGTTTCATTTTTCGGCATGTGGCTGTCCAATGGAAATTTGATTTTTGTATCATCAATATTTTATTGATACAAATGATTTTCACGTTGCAAGGGGCTGTGTATGGTCCCTAGAATCCATAATATCTAGTGTTTCCAGGTAGCGAAAGAGAACAAATTCTTTCTCCCTTACCTTACTTTTTATTCCATTGTAGAACTTGACTACTCAAGTTAGTGCTGACTTTTCATACCATATTTTTCAGATCTTTTGGTATTTAGAAAAATGTGCTTACTCAAAATATAAAAAGGTTTTGGAACTCACCTATCAGAGAACATATGTGGAGCAAGACTCAAATGATTTTATGCCTGCAATGGGAGAAACATGTAACTAAACAGGAAAGACTAGATAAATCTGTAGCAAGGATTCTAACAGGAAATTTAAGAAGTTCATACTTAATTTATCAAATTCTGTCATAACCAGAATTGATTTTTTTTTCCAGAATTCTTTGACTCTGATCACAATAAAGTTGCATTTTAGGAGGAGAATATGTGAATGGGGAAAACATGAAATAAAGTCTTGAATTTTCCTAGGTCTCTGTCAACTTTAAAAAAAAATGATGTGTTTTTGGTTGATTGATGCTTTCTGTGTCTTACTCCTTATTCAGTAGAGAAGGAAATCATGTATTTTGGATAAATTATGGCTATTCCAAGAGCTGACATTCTTTGTACTCTTTCAATTATAATAGCTGTTAGCTCATGTGATTCATAAATGTAAATACAGTTTTTTTTTTTAAAAACACTAACTTCTGTATATGTTTAAAAATTTTAAGACATATAAAAATATAGGAATGCATTGCTTATAGTATCAACTTTTCTAAGTTACGTTTATTTCATTAGGTCCTGAAGTGGCTCACTAAATACATTTTTTAAATAAAATTTTTAATTGCCTGGTGTGAATTGTTGGACAAATAGAGATTTGCAAAATTTGTACAATGTTAATAAGACATTGACATTTGACTTTAACATATGTGATTACATGATGGATTCTTTAGTGAAGTTACTCAGATTCCAGTAACTTACTATTTTCTATGTAGAATATTTGAATACTGAGTAAATGTTTTAGCTGGTAACTTTTAGTCTTTAAAAACCAAATATACCCATATTAAAAAAACCCAAATATACTCATTTGTCCTTATTTATTTATCTTCAAATCTTAGTTCTTTTGCTAAAATTTCACTCTAATGTTGGCATTTCAAATAAAGCTCTCTCAAGTTCCATCAGTGTGGGGAGATAGCAGCAGCCTATGATTCAGAGATTTGAGTTAATTTGAAAAGGAAAATACAGTAAAGTTTTTGTTTGTTTTTTTGTTTTGTTTTGGAATGGATTATGTTTCCAACGTAGCAGCAGCTCTCATAGCAGGCCAGTCTTGATATGTGATTCTGGGAGTAATTTCTAAGAAACCGCATTATTGATTCTACTCCTTGTGACATGAATGAAGTATAAAGGGTATTGTAACTTTGGCTATAGTAATTGGGCCTGATTATCAATGTGATACTGGAATGCCTTCCTTTTCTTTTTTTAAGATTTTATTTATTTATTAGAGAGAGAGAGAGCGCACAAGTAGGCAGAGCAGCAGGCAGAAGGAGGGGGAGAAGCCGACTCTCCACTGAGCAGGGAGCCTGATGCAGGGCTTGATCCCAGGACCCTGGGATCATAACCTGAGCCAAATGCATCTGCTTAACTGACTGAGCCACCCAGGTGCCCCTTACAGGGATGCCATCCTAATGAAGTCTAATAAAAATAAGCCTGAAGCTCAGATCTTTAGAGTGACCAGAGTGTACTGCTAGTCCAGTTATAAAAGCTACTTGATAACTATAGGCAGGATCATCAAGAAATAAAGACTCTCAGGAAACAATGTTTGGGTCATCCAATAAATAAGGATCACTGGATGAGATGTTTTAAAATTGTTTCTTGTAACTAGGTATTTAAAAATATCATGTAAGGGGTTCTGATTCAAGATGGCTATGTGGGAGGATGCTGAATTCACTTCCCATAGACACAACAAATCTATAGCTACGTATTCAAATTTCCTCTGAAAGAAACCCAGAAACTAGCTGAGCAACTCTATACATGGAGTAAATCAGAAAAAACAAAAACAAAAAAACCCACATCAAAGTGGGAAGGAAAGGTTAAGACACAATCTTGCCATAGCCTCCATCACTGGAGCAGTGGCCCATAATCAGGAGAAACTCACATTCTGGCTTCTCCATGAGGAATGAAGGATTTGAATGCTGCTACTGAAGCTCCAACTTTTAAGACCCCCATCTGAGAGATGAGTCCACAAAACTCCAAATGTTAAAAGCCAACAGGGCTTGCATCCATGAGACCCACAAAGGTGGGTAGCAAACTGAGAAACAGTTTTTAAAGGCTCATATAGACTGTTCTAGCCACCTCACAGAACCCAGTGCAGGGGCTACTGAAAAACACCCAGCCTTTTTTGTGAAAGAGGCTTATTTGCTTATCATAAAAATTTGACCTGAGCGGCAGACATCAAGTCTAACACACATTTGGGAACCTATTGAAATACTTCCTAAAGATGGAAGCCAGAGAGTGCCATCCTCACACATTCTCTTTGTACTGCTTCAGGTGGTCAGTATCTCCTAAGGGAACTTGTACACATCAGGAGCCCTGATTTTTGTGGTTGCCATCCAGGGTACACACCATGATCTTTTGATTCTGGTGGCCAATTGGACTTTTATTTAAAGGTTCCACAGGATTGGAACAAACAAACAAACAAAAAGGTTTTTAAGAAATTTCCAATCAGCCTGATTCTAGGTGCAGTCAGAGATCCTCTCCTTTTAAACACTGACAGACCTTGTGACACTCTCAACTACCGGAACGACTAAGAATAAAGTAACTTGCTTCAACAATCACTTGGTTTAAGAGATAGCCAAGAACCAAGGCAGAGTTGGATGGTAAAGTTCATCTATTGAACAAGGCCATTTCTTCAAGAGTGGGAAAGGTGGCTATTTAATTTAATTCTAAGAAAACAACAGAGAGTCAAGAAAATGAAGATGGCGGGGAATGTATTCCAAATTAAGCAACAGCAAGATAAAACTTCAGGAAATAAACCTTAATGAAATGGAGATAAGTGATTTACTTGATGAAAAATTTAAAATAATGGTCATAAAGTTGTTCACGAAGTCAGGAGAATAATGTATGCACAAAGTGAGAATCAAAAAGAGAAAGTATAAGAAAGTGCCAAAGAGAATCACAGACCTAGGATTTCTTCTAGGATAAATTCCTAGAAATACACAATCTTTTAAGAATGAATCATGAACACAACCTCACTGAAAAATATAATTGCGGAAGTTTAGCAGCAGATTAGATGAAGCAGAAGAAAGGATTAATGAATGCAAAAACAAGTCAATGGCATTCGTCCTATGAGAAAAGAATTAAACAGAGTAAAGGAAACCTAAGGAATTAATGGGACCACATCAAGCAGACCAACATTCACATTGTAGGAATCCTAAAAGGAGAATAGAAAGAAAGGGCAGAAAATTTGTCTGTGGAAATAAAGGCTAAATACTTCCCTAACCTGTGGAAGCAAACAGGCATCCATGTTTGGGGGAGCCATAGAGTTCCAAGTAAGATGAATTTAAAGAAAAGGAGAAAATATTTTATGTATTTTTGTATGTGTGTATGTATGTATATATTTGTGTATATATGTATATATGTACTTATGTATTTTTTTAGAAGACAATCATAAAAATCATGAACAGAAAAAAATGTACAAGGGAATCCTAATAAGATGATGAGTAGATTTTTCATCAGAATCTTTGGAGGCCAGAAAGGAACAGCACAATATATCAAAATGATGAAAGAAAAAATTTGGTAGTCAAGAATACTTTACCCAGTAAAATTGTCCTTTGAAGGAGTCATAAGAAGAGTTAAAGGAGTTCATTACCAATAGACCAACCTTACAATAATATTAGAAGAACTTTAAGTTGAAGCAAAAAGGCACTAATTAGTAACAAGAAAACATGTGAAAGTATAAATCTAACTTGTAAAGGTAAATATACAATAAAATTCAGAATAATCTAAAGTTGTAATTGTGGTGGGTTAATCACTTACCAAGCTAGTATGAAGGTTAAAACTGAACATAGTAACAATAATGATAACTATAATAATCTGTTATTAAATATACACAAGATAAAAAGATGCAAACCATGAAGCAAAAGCATAAAGCATTGTGGGAGGTGAATAAAAATGTAGAACTTTAGATTGCATTCAAACTTAAGTTAATTTAAAATAAACTGTTATAAATAGGAAATGATGGCCTTAAGTGATACATTAGAACAGATGGACTTAATAGACATACATGGGACATTCTATCCAGACTTAACAGAAAACATTCTCTGGGATATATCAGAAAAGAACTCTTAATAAATTTAAGTAGATTGAAATAATATCAGGGCACGTCTCAGAGCCCGGGTGGCCCAGATGTTAAGTGTCTGCCTTCAGCTCAGGTCATGATCCCAGGGGCCTGGCATCAAGTCCTGCATTGGGCTCCTTGCTCAGTGGGAAGCCTACTTCCCCCTCTCCCTCTTCTACTCCCCCTGCTTGTGTTCCCTCTCTCGCTGTGTCTCTCTGTCAAATAAATAAATAAAATCTTCAAAAAAAAAATAACGTCAAGCATTGTTTTTCTGACCACAATAGCAGAAACTAGAAATCAATTATAATAATTAAACTGGAAAGTTCACAGATATGAGATTATACAGTATGTTACTGAACAAACCAATGGATTACTGGCAAGGTGACTGAATCGGTAATTAAAAACCTTCCAACAAACAAAATTCTGGAGCCAGATAGCTTCACTAGTGAATTTTGCCAAATATTTAAGGAATAATTAATACCAATTATTTTCAAACGCAACCAAAAAATAGAAGAGGACAGGACATTTCCCAACTCATTTCACAAGGTCAGCATTGTACTGATACCACAACCAGACAAGGACCCTACAAGAAAAGAATATTATAGGCCAAATCCCTGTAATATCATCTCACTTACAGTGAAATCTAAAACAAAACAAAATATGTAACTCATATATGCAGAAAATGGATTTGTTGCCAGAGACAGGAGTGGGTAGTGGATAACATGAGTGAAGGTAGTTAAAAGGTACAAATTTTCAGTTATAATAAATACATTTTGGAGATGTAATATATGGGCAACTAACTAACTATATTGAATATTTGAAATTACTAAGAGAGTAAATCTTAAAAGTTCTCATCACTACAAAAATTTATACCAACATCCATGGTAATGGATGTTAACTAGACTTACCATGATGATTATTTTGCAGTATATTCAGTTATGTTGTACCACTGAAATTAAAATAATGTTATATGTCAATTATATTTCAATTAAAAAATCATATGAGAGGATTTGAATTGCAATAATGAATTTAGTACTTTAAAATTAATTAAATTTAATAACATTTGGGTTTGCCTTTTTTTAAAAGATTATTTATTTATTTATTTGACAGATAGAGATCACAATTAGGCAGAGAGGCAGGCAGAGAGAGAGGAAGGAAAGCAGGCTCGCTGCCGAGCAGATAGCCCCATGCGGGGCTCAATCCCAGGATCTTGGGATCATGACCTGAGCCAAAGCCAGAGGCTTTAACCCACTGAGACACCCAGGCACCCCATTGGGTTTGCCTTTTTAAAAAAAGATTTGTTTATTTATTTAGCAAAAGAGAGAAAGAGTACACAATTAGGGGGAGGGGCAGAGTGAGAAAGAGAGAGAGAGAGAATCCTCAAGCAGACTCCCCACTGAATGGGGAGTCCAATGTAGGGCTTGATTCCTGAGAATCAAGACCCTGAGATCATAACCTGAGCCAAAATCAAGAGTAAGATGCTCAACTGAGCTATCCAGGTGACCCTGGGCTTGCTTTTTTTAAGATTATTTTTTAAGAGCAATTTTAGGTTCATAGAAAAATTAAGGTGAAGGTATAGAGATTTCCCATACAACCCCTGTCCCCCACCTGAATAGCCTCCCCCCATTATCAACATCCCCCACCATTATGGTGCATTTAGTACAATTGATACATCCCAATTACCAAAGTCCATAGTTTACATTTGGTTTGTTCTTGCTGTTGTACATTCTGTGGGTTTAGACAAATGTATAATGATGTGTATCCATCATTATAGTATCATACAGAGTACTTCTGGTGTCCTAAAAATTTTTTGTGCCCCCATTATCCATCTCTCCTGCTCTTCTACAACCATGGCAATAACTGAACTTTTTAAAATTTCTGTGGCTTTGCCTTTTCCTGAATATTATGTAGTCAGGTCATACAGTATGTAGCCTTTTCAGATAGGCCTCCTTCACTTGGTAATGTACATTTACGTGTCTTCCATGTATTTTCATAAGTTGATAGTTCAGTTCTTTTTAGTGCTGAATAGTTCATTGTCTGGATATACCACAGTTTATTCACTAACAGAAGAACATCTTGGTTGCTTCAAAGTTTTGGCAGTTATGATAAAGCTTTTATAACATCTCTTTGCAGGTTATTATGTGGACATAAGTTTTCAATTCCTGTGGATAAATACCAAGGAGTGCAATTGCTGGGTCATCAGTTAAGAATATGTTTAGACTTGTAAGGAATTTCCAGACTGTCTTTCAAGATACTGTACTACTTTGCATTCCCACCAGCCATGGATGAGAGTTACAATTGCTTCAGATTTTCACCAGCATTTGATGGTGTTGGTTTTCTGGATTTGACCATCTACTGGGTGGGTAGTTATGTCTTATTGTTCTTTCAATTTGCATTTCCCTAATGACATATAATGTGGAGCATCTTTTCATATGCTTATTTTCCATCTGTATATCTTCTTTGGTGAGAAATCTGTGAAGTTCTTTGGCCTGTTTTCTAATCATTTTGTTGTTGTTGAGTTTTTTTTTTTTTATAATTTTTTATTTTTTATAAACATATATTTTTATCCCCAGGGGTACAGGTCTGTGAATCACCAGGTTTACACACTTCACAGCACTCCCCAAAGCACATACCCTCCCCAATGTCCATAATCTCACCCCCTTCTCCCAAACCCCCTCCCCCCAGCAACCCTCAGTTTGTTTTGTGAGATTAAGAGTCACTTATGGTTTGTCTCCCTCCCAATCCCATCTTGTTTCATTGATTCTTCTCCTACCCACTTAAGCCCCCATGTTGCATCACCACTTCCTCATATCAGGGAGATCATATGATAGTTGTCTTTCTCTGTTTTACTTATTTCACTAAGCATGTTGTTGAGTTTTTAAGTGTTCTTTGTATATTTCAGATAAGAGTCTTTTATCAGATGTGTCTTTTGTGAATATTTTCTCCTAGTGTGTGGCTTGACATTCTCTTGTCATTTTCTCTCACAGAGCAGAAGTTTTGAATGAAGTCAAACTTATTGACTCCTTCTTTCATGGATCATACCTTTGGTATTGTATCTAAAGTCATCGCCATATTCAAGGTCTGTTTTCTCCTAGAAGTTTTGTAGTTTTGTGTTTTGCACTTAGGTCTATAATACATTTTGAATTAATTTTTGTTAAGGATATAAAGTTTATGTGTAGTTTATATATTTTTCTCCATTTAGGATGTCCAGTTGTTCCAGAAACATTTGTTGAAAAGACTATCTTGGATCCATTGTATTGCCTTTGTTCCTTTGTCACAGATCAGTTGACTATTATTTATGGGAGTCTATTTCTGAACTCTTCTATTCCACTGATCTGTTTATTATTTTACCAATACCACACTGTTTTGGTTACTGTAGCTTTATAATAATTATTGAAGTTGCGTAGTATAATTCCTCCAAATATGTTGTTCCCCTTCAATATTATTTGGCTATTGTGAGTCTTTTGCCTCTTCATATACATTTAGAATAAGTTTGTTGATATCTACAAATAACTTGTTGGGATTTTGATTGGGACATCATTGAGTATATGAATCAAGTTGTAAATAACTGACAACTTGACAATTTTAAGTCTTCCTATACAGGAACATGAAATATTTCTTTAATTTTGCTCATCAGAGTTTTTCATTTTTCATATGTAGGTTTTGTATGTATTTTTATTAGATTTATCCTAGTTATTTATGTTGGGGTGTGTTAACATGAATGGCACTGTGCTTTTAATTTCAAATTGCTCTTGTTCACTGCTGATATAGAACAAAGTGACTGACCTTTGTGCATTAAGCTTGCATCTGCAACCTGATATAAGTGTTTATTAATTCCTGGAGTTTTCCTCTGTAAATTCTTTCTACATAGATTTTTATGTCATTTATGAGCAAAACCAGTTTTATTTATTCCATCCAATTTTGTGATGTTTAATTCCTTTTCTTATCTTTTTGTGTTAGCCAATACTTCCAGCATGATGTTGAAAAGAATGGTGAGAGAGGACATTTCTTATTTTTGATTTTAATGGAAGACTTCAAGTTTTTCAACATTATGATGTTTACTGTAGGTTTTTATAGATTTTTTAAATCAAATTGAGGAAATTTCTCTTTATTCCTAGTTTGTTGAGATTTTGTATTATGAATGGATGTTGGATTTTATAAATGCTTTCTGTACATCTATGGAAATTATCATGTGATTTTATCTTTTTTTGCCTATTGATGTGATGGATTACATCAATTGGCTTTTGAAAATTGAATCAGCCTGCATAACTGGGAAAAATCCTGCTGGTTTATGGTGTACAATTCTTTTATCCATTGTTGGATTCAATTTGTTAATATTTTGTTCTGGATTTTTGCATCTATATTTGTGAGAGATATTGGTCTATAGTTTTCTTTTTTGTAAAGGCCTTTGTCTGGTTTTGGTATTAGGGAATGCTGGCTTCATCATGTGAATTGGGAAGTTTCCTCTGCTTCTATTTTTAGAGAAATTATATGATTTCTTTCTTAAATATTTAATACAACTCACCAGTAAACCCATCTGGGCACAATGGATCCTGTTTTGGAGGTTATTAATTATTGATTCAATTTCTTTATATAGGCCTATTTGGATAATCCATTTTTTCAGTATAAGCCTACTCACATGTCTATTTCTTTTTGTGTGTGTTTTGGCAAATTGTGTCTTTCAGGGAGTTGGTCCATTTCATGTAGGTTATCAAATTCATGAGCATAGAGTTGTTCATAATATTTCTTTATTATCTTTTTAATGCCCATGAGATCTGTAGTTATTAAAGGAGCATATTTTGGGATGAATCCTGCATCAATCTGGTATCTAAGAGACTATAATATATAAGATATTATAAGAGATATATAATATGATATATAAGAGACTACTTACTATAGTAAATAGACTTTCCCTCCTGACTCGTACTAGATATGTAATGTTAGTAAGAAATAAACTATTACTTTGTTAAGTAATTGGGATTTGTGGGCTGTTTGTTACTTCACATAATGTAGCCTACCTATCTGATGCTGAATTAGTTTCTGACAGTGTGATCCTGGCTGTATCAGAAACATGAAGTAGAGGAATTGTAACAACATGGATAGACCCAGAGGTTATAATGCCATGTGAAATAAGTCAGACAGGGAAAGACAAATATATGATTTCAGCTGGAATCTAAGAAACAAAACAAATGAACAAACAAAACAAAAATATTCTTAACTAGAGAGAACAACTGGTGGTTGTTAGAGGGGAGACCGTTGGGAGGGATGAGCAAAATAAATAAAGGGGATTAAGAGTATAAACTTTCAGTTACAAAATAAATAAATCACAGAAATGAAAAGCACAGCATAGGGAATATAGTTAATACTATTATAATAAAATTATTTGGTGACAGATTATAGTCACAGTACTTCAATAAAAAAAGAAGAAGAAAGTTAAATATTTTGAGGTGGGAAGATTATATTGAATTATCTGGGTGGACCCAATGTACCATGATATTTATAAGAAAAAGACAGGAAAGTAAGTGCCAGAGAGGGAAGTGATGATAGAAGCAGATGTCAGAGTTATGCAGGGCCACAAACCAAGAAATGAAAGTGGCCCATAGAAGCTGAAAATGGCAAGAAAAAAGATTCTCCCAGGAACACATACCTACCAATCAATTTTAGATACTGGACTCCAGAACTATCAGATAATAATAAATATGTTGTTTTAAATCATTAAGTTTGTAGTAATTTGTTACTATAATAATAGGAAATTAATACAGGGGAGCTGTATTTATATATTGTGACAATTTAGAGAAATAAAAGTATTAAAATACTGAATGAGGCAGGAAGATTTTTCCATTGTGAAGAATTCTAAAAGCCAAATATCCAATTGCTTAGTAATCTGATTTGCATCATCTAGTTCACTTTTTGCTAAGCTACCATTTCCTAGTAAACATTCCAAATCCATTTCATTTCTATATGACATAGAAAATTTTAAGTCAGAAAATAAAAATTTTAAGCATACTTTCCAATAGTACCTGAAATATCAAATAAATCCAGTAAAATATGTACAAGAATCTGCATATGAAACTTTAAAACAATACTGAAAGAAATTAAGGAAGTTCTACATAAGTAGATAAATCATAACTGTATATTAGAATACTAGTATTATTATAATTTTTATGTAGTGCCTCTTTTGGTGTCTTGCTGTAGTCTTTGTTTTAAAGTCTACCTTGTCTTAACATGCATATTTCTACCCTACCTTTTTTTTTCTTTTTCATTTGCATGGAATATCTGTTTTCATCCCTTCACTTTCATTCTGTATGTGTCTTAAAGTCTAAGGTGAGTCTCTTGTAGGCAACATATAGATGGGTCTTGTTTCTTTTTTACTCCATCTAGTCACCCTATGTCTTTTGATTGGAGCATTTTGTCCTTTTATATTTATAGTAATTACAGGTTTGTAGTTATTGTCATTTTGTTAATTGTTTTCTAGTTGTTTTGTAGTTCTTTTCTGTTTCTTTTTTTCTTTCCTGTTCTCCTTGTGGCTTGATGGTTTTCCCTTGTGGTGTTATGCTTGGATTCTCTTCCTTTTGTGTGTATGGGTGTCTGTTACTGGTTTTTGGTTTGTGGTTACCATTGCATTTATATATAACATTAAGATACTTAACTTAATTACCTCTGAAAAGTCTGCTTTGCCATGTATACCACATATTCACAGGTTCTGGGGATTTGAAGATAGACATCTTTGAGGAGCCATTATTTAGTCTACCATGTTCTCCTTGAACCTATCGTATCCTCAAAAAGATTAGACTTCTGCTGAAAATAGTGAATGAAATGAAAAAAAAATTGTCATCAATAATTGTTTTTTATGTGCTGCTAACATATTTTGAAAATCTCTATGGACAATTATTAGTGACCTCAATTTTTGGAACATCTAGTTCCAAATAGTACGTAAGTGGCAATAGAAATCTTACTTTGCTTGGAGCATTTTGTACTCATACAGCCTTCTGCTGTTTGTTCAAAATGTCCTGGGTTTATTTAGTTATTTTAATCATTCCCTGGGACTTCATCATGATCAAAAGCTTTTGCACAGCAAAGGAAACAGTCAACAAAACCAAAAGACAACTGACAGAATAGGAGAAGATATTTGCAAACGACATATCAGATAAAAGGCTAATGTCCAAAATCTATAAAGAACTTAGCAAACTCAACACCCAAAGAACAAATAATCCAATCAAGAAATGGGCAGAGGACATGAACAGACATTTCTGCAAAGAAGACATCCAGATGGCCAACAGACACATGAAAAAGTGCTCCCCATCACTCGGCATCAGGGAAATATAAATCAAAACCACAATGAGATATCACCTCACACCAGTCAGAATGGCTAAAATTAACAAATCAGGAAATGACAGATGCTGGCAAGGATGCAGAAAAAGTGGAACCCTCCTACACTGTTGGTGAGAATGCAAGCTGGTGCAGCCACTCTGGAAAATAGCATGGAGGTTTTAAGATAAGAGACTCTTAATCTCACAAAACAAACTGAGGGTTTCTCGGGGGAGAGGGGTAGAGAGAGGGTGGTTGGGTTATGGACATTGGGGAGGGTACATGCTATGGCGACTGCTGTGAAGTGTGTAAACCTGGCGATTCACAGACTTGTACCCCTGGGGCTAATAATATGTTAATAAAAAATAAAAATTTATAATCATCCCCTGGGATTTATAGCATTTTTGTGTCTAAATATAAAAAAAATTGAATACCATATTAGGGTTTAAAATAAAAAATCTATATAGAACTATTTATTAGTTATATTAATCATATCCTTTTGCTCAGATATTTGAATATAATCAAAGTTCTAGAAAGATGTTACACTTACACTATGTTTTTAGTTTTTACCACCTGACATACTACTGAACACCCCACCCCTGAACTTATTTTTAACCTAAGGTTGAAAAACACAAGATCTAATTCATAAAACCTGGTGCTGCTAATTACCAACAATGTAATCTTGGGAAAGTCATTTGCTATGGTTTGAATGCTTGTGTCTCTTAACACTTCATATGTTGAAATCCTGGTCTTGAGGTAATTAGGTCCTGAGGTGGGTATGGGTATGAGGTGGGTCTTTGGGTGATTGGGTCATGAAGGTTCTGCTATCTTGCTGAGTTAGTGTCCTTATAAAAGAGTCATTAGAGATGTAGTTCTAATAGTTTAATTTTGCTTTTGTTTCCCTTGCCTGAGGAGACATCTCTGGAAAAATGTTTCTATAGCTAATGTTAAAGAAATTATTGCCTATCTTCTTCTAGGAGTTTTATGGTTTCAGGTTCCACATTTAGATCTTTAATTCATTTTGAGTAATTTTTCTGTATGGTGTAAGAAAATGATCCATTTTCATTCTTTTGCATGTCTTGTTTCTTGTTTCCACAGCAGCTTTTGTTGTAAAGACTGTCTTTTCCCCAGTGCATATTCTTGTGTCATATGTTGTAGATCAATCGATCATATATAGTATGAGTTAATTTGGGGCTTTCTATTATGTTTGATTAATCTATGCACATATTTTTGTGCCAGTGCCATACTGTTTTGTTTATTACAGGTTTGTAGCATATCTTGAAATCTGAGATTGTGATATCTCCAGCTTTGTTCATGTTTCTTGAGATTACTTTGGCTATTCAAGGTTTTTTTGTGGTTCCATACAAATTTTAGTGTTATTTATTCTAGTTCTATACCAAAATATAAAACTTTTGCACAGTGAAGGAAACCGTCAGAAAATCACAAGGTAATGTACTGAACTAGAGAAGATATTTGCAAATGATATATCCAATAAAAGGTTAATATTCAACCAAAAATGTAAAGAACTAATACAGCTCAACACCAGAAAGACAAATAACTTGATTTAAAAATAGACAAAGGACCTTAATAGACACTTTTCCAAAGAAGATAAATAGATGATCAACAGACACATGAAAAGATGCTTAGTGTTTCTAATCGTTAGGGAAATGCAAATCAAAACCATAATGAGATATTACCTCATACCTGTCAGAATGTCTAAAATCACAAGAAATAAGTATTGTGAGGATGTGGAAAAAAGAGGAATTCTTGTAATCTGTTAGTGGGAATGCAAATTGGTGCAGCCACTTGGAATACAGTATGGAGGTTCCTCAAAAAATTAAAAATAGTAATTCCATATCATGTAATTCTACTACTGGATACTTACCCAAAGAAAATGAAAACACTAATTCAAAAAGATAAATGCAGGCCTGTGTTTATTGCAACATTATTTACAATCACCAAGATATAGAAACAACCCAAGTGTCTGTTGATAGATGAATGGATAAGGAGAAATGATATACACACACATACATAGTAGAATATTATCAGTCATAAAAATAATGAGATATTGCCTTTTCAACAATATGGATATATCTAATGGTTACAATGCTAAGTGAAATAAATCAAACAGAGAAGGACATGTACCAGATGATTTCACTCACATGTGGAATTTGAGAAACAAATGAACAAAGACAAAGAAAGAGACAAACAAACAAATAAAAAAACAGACTATTAAGTACAGAGAAACAATCAGTGGTTTCCAGAGGGGAGCTGGGCAGAGGAGGAGGTTGGTTGAAATAGATAAAGGTGATTAAGAGTACAGTTACCATGACGAACACTGAGTAATGTATAGAATTGTTGAATCATTATATTGTACACTTGAAACTAATATAATGCTATATGTTAATTATACCTCAATAAAAATAAAAGAAAGAGGTTTCAGAGACTTTGCAACCTCCCTTTGTATTTTGTGAATATACAACAAGAAGTCTATGAACAGAAAGGGGGCTTTTAACTCAATCATACTGACTCTCTGATAGACTTCTAGCCTCCAGAACTTTGAGAAATACATTTCTGTTTTTTTATACGATACCCGGTGGTATTTCTTTTATCAAAAAGTGGTATTTTCTTTCAGCAGCCTGCACAAACTAAAACACCATTTATTCTCATCTGTAAAATGGGAATTGAAGTAACACTTATTAATAGAATCATGACAGTAAATGTGGAAAAGATGTTTTGTAAACTGCAATGGCTCTGGTTTTTGTTTATTCATCCTTGCTCCTGAAATTGGAGTTTGATTATTAAGGGCTTTTCTAGGATCAATAGATAGTAAATCCAACCCAAACTGGGTTAAGATAAAAGGAAAGCTTCGTGGTTCACGGGACTCAAAATTCCAGAGGAACATCTGATTTAGGAGCAGTTTGATGAAGGGGCTGCAATGTCATCAGGACCTACCATTTATCTCATCAGCCTGCTCTTCTGTATAGTTTGTTTCATTCTATTTTCATGTGGTATCAGTATGACTGTCAGAAGCTTAGATCTGTAGTCTCCTTTGCTCAACTCCAGAGAAAAAAAACGTATCTCTTTCAGATAGTTTTTGTGAAAACTCTAGAATTTACTCTAAATTGAACCAGTCTGAGAGAAATGCTCATCCCTGACTTGACCTGATTTGGTCATAAGACTTAGACTGAACCAACATGAATCACCCCACCGATCCCCAGACCCTAAAGGGATGTCTGAACCGCAAGTATCAGGAGTTGCAAAAAATTTGGGGTGTTTTAACCAAAAGGAGGGGGGTTGGTTCTAGATGATAAAGTGTCCATTCCATGTATACTTAATGTTCCTAAAAAATATGTCCTTTTATCCTTAGTTTGTCCTATTCTGGAAAGAGTTTTCATGGAAGAAACTATGCCTTTTTGTTTTTAATATATTCGTTCTCCCTTTGTTTACCCAAAGCTCATAATTATAACATGTTGTATATCTTTCCTTTCTTTCTGGCAACCAACTTGCTACCATCTGTTTTTTATTGAATGATGTATGGGAAAGCCACATTTTCCTAGCTGGGAAAGTTTGATGAGCCGTTCTCTGTCTTTGTGCATTCTGTTTAACGCATTCCTATTTTTAGATTTTTGGGAAGATTTATACATGTGATTGGTAGCCAGTATTTGGTCTTAAAAGCTCTTTTTTAGAAAATTTAAGGTTTCACTTATTCTTGAGCACTTTTCCAGGCTACTTAGGACAGTGTTCTAAAAATATATAAAACTATAGTGGATGTAGATATGCTGCTTAATATTTTATGAACATAATATGAATTTGTATTTTTCTCTAGCTAATTTCATTTATTTATTCATGTTTTTAAAAATATTAAATGCATACAAGTAAAACTTAAATAACATGATTTTCTTTTTCCTTTTCTGAGTAAGGCTAAAAGTGACCATAGATAGTTTCAAATGATAAAGCTGAAGAATTCATTTTTAGATAGAGGCATTAGAATTTTCAGCCTCCATCACAACTTCACTGTTACTCTTGTTAAGCTTCATTGGAAGATAGAAGCTTAATTAGATCATCACTGGTGGTACTTTTTCTTCTAGTACACTTTCAGTTTTACAAGGGCAAGTTTTTGGTGTTTTGATTTTATAATCTCTTTCAGTAATTAATGCTTTTGGTTAGATTAATCATTTGTGAACAAATGGATAAATAGCTCAATTGGTCAAAATAATTTCCATTTGTATAAAAAATATGTATATTTTTACTTCACTGAGTTGCATTAAGAGTACAGTTGTCATTCCGTTGTCACTTAGTAAAGCAGCTTCTTTGACTCACTTTGCTTTTGCCAGCCTGTGCTCAGCACATGTAAATGAAGAGGTGGCATCTTCCTAGGTTATTTATCATGTGATAGAAGATAACACATGAGATGAAAACTATTCAGCCACTCCTCCCATCACCCTGTGGGATATTCTGGCAAAAGGGTAGGAGAAAGAATTTGAAAACTTTTCTTGAAACCTTATCTAAACACACAAGTTATAAGAATCAGGTACTGTGAGGTGCTTCTACACTTTGAATTGAATATACTTTGTTTATAATTTTGAGTTAACCAATTCATATCATATGGCTTTGTGGAAATTCTTAATTTTTCTGTTCTAATTTTCCTTATCTTTAAAATGGGTTTTATAATATAGCTTTATAGGGCTGTGGTTATGATTAAAGTAGTTGTACCTACATGGTATTGAGAACAGTACCTCTATTATATTGAGAAGAGATAGTATGTATTCTGTAAATGTTAACTATTATTATGGAATGGAATACAGCATTCAGGTAAGAGCCAAGGCTTTAGGGTCAAAATTGCTTGATTTTTTTTTTAATTCTGCCTTGAGCAAGATATTTAATCTTGCTGGAACATAATTCTCTTACATGTAAAATTGGTATAATAATGGTAGAAAAGTCATAGTGTTGTGACTTTAAATAAGATAACATATACAATGCACTTAGAATAATAATCCCTCAGGTATGTAAGGACTCAACAAATATAAATAATAATAATAATAATTATTATTATTTGCAGCATCTGTATTGGATTATGAATGCCACCAGAGCACATACAAGATATTTACTTAACTTAATTTGCATAGATTTTAAGACAGAAACTTTATGGGTAAATGCCTTCAAATATTGTTTTAAATGTGGATTAGTTGTACTTCATTTTTTTTTCCACTCTATCACCCAGTATTCTGCTAAGTGGTTGAATTCTTCTAACAAATATAAATAAACACACATGTACTAAATATGAAAGAGTTAAACAGCAAAGTCCTATGTTAGATAGATTTGGCTCAACTCCAAGGGAAAATGGATCCTGAATCATACAAATATTTGTATCAAAAGTCAGGAAATAAACAAAAAGGAATGAACTTTGCGGAATAAAGGGATGGAGGAGAGTCTCAGAGAAATATTTTAGTATAGGCAAGAGTGTATTCACCTTAGTCCTTACTTCTTCAATGGCATAGTGCAGGAAGATGTTCACAAACTTTCAGTTTGCAGTGGATAGATCTGCCTTCTGTAGTTTTGGTGTTGTGCATATTAGTGTAAACATAGCCATAAAGAGAAAAAAGAAGTACTAGCACAAAAGTTATAGAAATACAGTTGATGAACTACATGGAGATGAGGCACTAAACTAAATACTTTGTTAATTGAACTTTCAGTAGTTTCAGACAACAATACCTTCTTTTTTTTTTTTTTTTAACCTGCCCAATGGGAATTAGCTTAGGGAAAACAAACCTCCCTCAAACCAGAAAGTTTGTGCTGGCTGAATATTGCTGGGATGACATCAGAAGAACATAAAGATGAGGGTAGTGATGTGACCCAAATTACTCATACCCAAGAATTTTATAATCTTTAGAGGGTACTTACTAACTACATATCAGGTACTGTGCTAAGTGCTTTAGACATATGATTTAATCAAATCTTCATTCCAACCTTTTAGACACTATTATTGTCAGTTTCATTTTATAGTGGAACAGGTTTTCCAGTGTTGTTTCAAGATTAGGAATGGTTGAACTGTGTGAAAATTCAGACTTTTTGCATCCAGAATCCATGTTTTAATAATTGTTCCAACCTTCATGTGATCCATTATAGAAGAAGAATTTAGAGTTTCCCAAAACAAAAAACAAAACAAAACAAAACAAAAAACACCCTGTACACTGTAGTTATAGCCATATCTAAATTCATTGCTGATGAGATACTTAGAGTTAATAATGCAACTTCCCTGATGAACAGACAGGACAAGCAGCTCTGCTAGCCTGAGGTTGTGGTCCCATTTGGGGTAAACAGTGGACTAGTGGATTAGCTGGGAATTTAATAGGGGTTTTTAGGAAGTGCAACAGTCATAGAGTTTGATAAGTTCTCCACACATCTTAGATTAACCAGAACTGTGTTCATGTGCAGCAGAGACAGATATGGGCCCAAGCCATCCATCCATTCCTGGCTAACAGAATGTCACATGCGTATGGAAGATTCCAAAGAACTTGGTAGAAAGTAAAAGCTGGAGGAGACTTGAAACTGGCCTGAAATTTGAATGTACTCTCTAGGCCACACACAGATCCATCCCAAGAGCAGAAAGCCTTATTGGCCTGAGGTCTTTGAGTACAAACTGTGAAAAATCTTTGTGTGAACAGTAACCTATATGAATACTCAGTGATTCCTGGGTAAACAGGCTTAACAAGAAAAAAATTAAGTAAAGACTATGAGATACACATGACAGATTTAGATCAGGCTAGTTATCAAACAATCAACAATGACAACTCCCAGTAAAATAATAATCTAGAGTTGCTATAGTATGTAAAATTTCCAGTACTCAATAATAAATTAGAATATATGCAGGAAAATCATAAATTATGTTCCATAACCAGAAAAAAGTCAAGTGAAACTTTCTCTGAATTTCCTGAGATTTCGCATTTAGCTTACAAAGACTTTAAGCAACTCTGATAACAATATTCAATGACCTAAACAAAATCATGACTATAGAATGAAAACAAATTATGATAAGAATGACTTAACAAGTCCCAGAAGTTTATTTTGGCTTTTGTTTCCTTTGCCTTTGGAGACATATCTTGAAAGAAGTTGCTATGGCTGATATTGAAGAGATTACTGCCTATGTTCTCCTCTAGGATTCTGATGGATTCCTGTCTCATGTTGAGGTCTTTTATCCATTTTGAGTTTATCTTTATGTACGATGTAAGAGAATGGTCGAATTTCATTCTTCTACATATAGCTGCCCAGTTTTCCCAGCACCATTTATTGAAGAGACTGTCTTTTTTCCACTGTATATTTTTTCCTGTATTGTTGAAGATTATTTGACCATAGAGTTGAGAGTCTATATCTGGGCTCTGTACTCTGTTCCACTGGTCTATGTGTCTGTTTTTATGCCAGTACCATGCTGTCTTGGTGATCACAGCTTTGTAATAAAGCTTAAAATCAGGTAATGTGATGCCCCCAGCTTTATTTTTGTTTTTAAACATTTCCTTAGCGATTCAGGGTCTTTTTTTTTGCATTCTGTGTTCTTTTTTTAAAATATTTTTTATAAACATATATTTTTATCCCCAGGGGTACAGGTCTGTGAATCACCAGGTTTACACACTTCACAGCACTCACCAAAGCACATACCCTCCCCAATGTCCATAATCCCACCCCCTTCTCCAAAGCCCACTCCCCCCAGCAACCCTCTGTTTTGTGAGATTAAGAGTCACTTATAGTTTGTCTCCCTCCCAATCCCATCTTGTTTCATTTATTCTTCTCCTGCCCACTTAAGCCCCCATGTTGCATCACCACTTCCTCGTATCAGGGAGATCATATGATAGTTGTCTTTCTCTGCTTGACTTATTTCGCTAAGCATGATACACTCTAGTTCCATCCATGTTGTCGCAAATGGCAAGATTTCATTTCTTTTGATGGCTGCATAGTATTCCATTGTGTATATATACCACATCTTCTTGATCCATTCATCTGTTGATGGACATCTAGGTTCTTTCCATAGTTTGGCTATTGTGGACATTGCTGCTATAAACATTTGGGTGCACGTGACCCTTCGGATCACTACTATTGTATTTTAGGGTAAATACCCAGTAGTGCAATTATTTGGTCATAGGGCAGTTCTATTTTCAGCATTTTGAGGAACCTCCATGTTGTTTCCAAAGTGGTTGCACCAGCTTGCATTCTCACCAACAGTGTAGGGGGGTTCCCCTTTCTCCGCATCCTTGCCAGCATCTGTCATTTCCTGACTTGTTGATTTTAGCCATTCTGACTGGTGTGAGGTGGTATCTTATTGTGGTTTTGATTGTATTTCCCTGATGCCGAGTGATGGGGAGCACTTTTTCATGTGTCTGTTGGACATCTGGAAGTCTTCTTTGCAGAAATGTCTGTTCATGTCCTCTGCCCATTTCTTGATTGGATTATTTGTTCTTTGGGTTGAGCTTGCTAAGTTCTTTATAGATTCTGGACACTAGCCCTTTATCTGATATGTCATTTGCAAATATCTTCTCCCATTCTGTCAGTTGTCTTTTGATTTTGTTAACTGTTTCCTTTGCTGTGCAAAAGCTTTTATCTTGATGAAATCCCAATAGTTCATCTTTGCCCTTGCTTCCCTTGCCTTTGGCAATGTTCCTAGGAAGATGTTGCTGCAGCTGAGGTCAAAGAGGTTGCTGCCTGTGTTCTCCTCAAGGATTTTGATGGATTCCTTTCGCACATTGAGGTCCTTCATCCATTTTGAGTCTATTTTCGTGTGTGGTATAAGGAAATGGTCCAATTTCATTTTTCTGCATGTGGCTGTCCAATTTTCCCAACACCATTTATTGAAGAGGCTGTCTTTTTTCCATTGGACATTCTTTCCTGCTTTGTCAAAGATTAGTTGACCATAGGGTTTGAGGGTCTATTTCTGGGCTCTCTATCCCGTTCCATTGATCTATGTGTTTGTTTTTGTGCCAGTACCATGCTGTCTTGATGATGAGAGCTTTGTAATAGAGCTTGAAGTCCGGAATTGTGATGCCACCAACGTTGGCTTTCTTTTTCAATATCCCTTTGGCTATTCGAGGTCTTTTCTGGTTCCATATAAATTTTAGAATTATTTGTTCCATTTCTTTGAAAAAGATGGATGGTACTTTGATAGGAATTGCATTAAATGTGTAGATTTCTTTAGGTAGCATAGACATTTTCACAATATTTATTCTTCCTATCCAGGAGCATGGAGCATTTTTCCATTTCTTTGTGTCTTCCTCAATTTCTTTCATGAGTACTTTATAGTTTTCTGAGTATAGATTCTGTGCCTCTTTGGTTAGGTTTATTCCTAGGTATCTTATGGTTTTGGGTGCAATTGTAAATGGGATGGACTCCTTAATTTCTCTTTCTTTTGTCTTGCTGTTGGTGTAGAGAAATGCAACTGATTTCTGTGTATTGATTTTATATCCTGACACTTTACTGAATTCCTGTATAAGTTCTAGCAGTTTTGGAGTGGAGTCTTTTGGGTTTTCCACATATAGTATCATATCATCTGCGAAGAGTGATAATTTGACTTCTTCTTTGCCGATTTGGATGCCTTTAATTTCCTTTTGTTGTCTGATTGCTGAGGCTAGGACCTCTAGTACTATGTTGAATAGCAGTGGTGATAATGGACATCCCTGCCGTGTTCCTGACCTTAGTGGAAAAGCTTTCAGTTTTTCTCCATTGAGAATGATATTTGCGGTGGGTTTTTCATAGATGGCTTTGATGATATTGAGGTATGTGTCCTCTATCCCTACACTTTGAAGAGTTTTGATCAGGAAGGGATGCTGTACTTTGTCAAATGCTTTTTCAGCATCTATTGAGAGTATCATATGGTTCTTGTTCTTACTTTTATTGATGTGTTGTATCACATTGACTGATTTGCGGATGTTGAACCAACCTTGCAGCCCTGGAATAAATCCCACTTGGTCATGGTGAATAATCTTTTTAATGTACTGTTGAATCCTATTGGCTAGTATTTTGTTGAGTATTTTCACATCTGTGTTCATCAAGGATATTGGTCTATAGCTCTCTTTTTTGGTTGGATCCTTGTCTGGTTTTGGGATCAAGGTGATGCTGGCCTCATAAAATGAGTTTGTAAGTTTTCCTTCCATTTCTATTTTTTGGAACAGTTTCAGGAGAATAGGAATTAGTTCTTCTTTAAATGTTTGGTAGAATTCCCCCGGGAAGCCGTCTGGCCCTGGGCTTTTGTTTGTTTGGAGATTTTTAATGACTGTTTCAATCTCCTTACTGGTTATGGGTCTGTTCAGGCTTTCTATTTCTTCCTGGTTCAGTTGTGGTAGTTTATATGTTTCTAAGAATGCATCCATTTCTTCCAGATTGTCAAATTTATTGCCGTAGAGTTGCTCATAGTATGTTCTTATAATAGTTTGTATTTCTTTGGTGTTAGTTGTGATCTCTCCTCTTTCATTCATGATTTTATTTATTTGGGTCCTTTCTCTTTTCTTTTTGATAAGTCAGGCCAGGGGTTTATCAATCTTATTAATTCTTTCAAAGAACCAGCTCCTAGTTTCGTTGATTTGTTCTGTTGTTTTATTGGTTTCTGTTTTATTGATTTCTGCTCTGATCTTTATGATTTCTCTTCTCCTGCTGGGTTTAGGCTTTCTTTGTTGTTCTTTCTCCAGCTCCTTTCAATGTAGGGTTAGGTTGTGTATTTGAGACCTCTCGTTTCTTGAGAAAGGCTTGTACTGCTATATATTTTCCTCTGAGGACTGCCTTTGCTGTGTCCCACAGATTTTGAACCATTGTGTTTTCATTATTGTTTGTTTCCATGAATTTTTTCAATTCTTCTTTAATTTCCTGGTTGACCCAGTCATTCTTTAGAAGGATGTTGTTTAGTCTTCAGTTATTTGTGTTCTTGCCAAGTTTCCTCTTATGATTGAGTTCTAGCTTCAGAGCATTGTGGTCTGAAAATATGCAGGTAATGATCCCAATCCTTTGATACCAGTTGAGACCTGATTTATGACCCAGGATGTGATCTATTCTGGAGAATGTTCCAGGTGCACATGAAAAATGTGTATTCTGTTATTTTGGAATGGAATGTTCTGAATATATCTTGATGTCCATCTGTTCCAGTGTGTCATTTAAGGCCTTTATTTCCTTGTTGATCTTTTGTTTGCATGATCTGTCCATTTGAGTGAGGGGAGTGTTAAAGTCCCCTACTATTATTGTATTATTGTTGATGTGTTTCTTTGATTTTGTTATTAATTGGTTTATATAGTTGGCTGCTCCCACGTTGGGGGCATAGATATTTAAAATTGTTAGAACTTCTTGTTGGACAGACCCTTTGAGTATTATATAGTGTCCTTCCTCATCTCTTATTATAGTCTTTGGCTTAAAACCTAATTGATCTGATATAAGGATTGCCACCCCATCTTTCTTCAGATGTCCATTAGCATGGTAAATTGTTTCCACCCGCTCACTTTAAATCTGGAGGTGTCTTCAGGTTTAAAATGAGTTTCTTGGAGGCAACATATAGATGGGTTTTGTTTTTTTATCCATTCTGATACCCTGTGTCTTTTGACGGGGGCATTTAGCCCATTCACATTCAGGGTAACTATTGAGAGATATGAATTTAGTGCCATTGTATTGCCTGTAAGGTGACTGTTACTGTATATGGTCTCTGTTCCTTTCTGATCTACCACTTGTAGGCTCTCTCTTTGCTTTCAATATTTCCTGTAGAGCTGGTTTGGTGTTTGCAAATTCTTTCAGTTTTTTTTTGTCCTGGAAGCTTTTAATCTCTCCTTCTATTTTCAATGATAGCCTAGCTGGATATAGTATTCTTGGCTGCATGTTTTTCTCGTTTAGTGCTCTGAAAATATCATGCCAGCTCTTTCTGGCCTGCCAGGTCTCTGTGGATAAGTCAGCTGCCAATCTAATATTTTGACCAATGTATGTTACAGACTTCTTTTCCCAGGCTGCTTTCAGGATTTTCTCTTTGTCACTGAGACTTGTACATTTTACTATTAGGTGACGGGGTGTGGGCCTATTCTTATTGATTTTGAGGGGCATTCTCTGAACCTCTTGAATTTTGATGCTCATTCACTTTGTCATATTGGGGAAATTCTCCCCAAGAATTCTCTCCAGTATACCTTCTGCTCCCCTCTCTCTTTCTTCTTTTTCTGGAATCCCAATTATGCTAATGTTGTTTCGTCTTATGGTGTCACTTATCTCTCGAATTCTCCCCTCTTTGTCCAGTAGCTGTTTGCCCCTCTTTTGCTCAGCTTCTTTATTCTCTGTCATTTGTTCTTCTATATCGCTAATTCTTTCTTCTACCTCATTTATCCTAGCAGTGAGAGCCTCCATTTTTGGTTACACCTCATTAGTAGCTTTTTTGATTTCAACTTGGTTAGATTTTAGTTCTTTTATTTCTCCAGAAAGGGCTTTTATCTCTCCAGAGAGTGTTTCTCTAGTATCTTCCATGCTTTTTTCGAGCCCAGCTAGAACCTTGAGAATTATCATTCTGAACTCTAGATTTGATATGTTACCAATATCTGTATTGATTAGGTCCCTAGCCTTCAGTACTGCCTCTTGTTCTTTTTTTTTGTGGTGAGTTTTTCCACCTTGTCATTTTGTCCAGATAAGAGTATATGAAGGAGCAAATAAAATAATGAAAGGGTGGTAAAGACCCCAGGAAAATATTCTTTAACCAAATCAGAAGCAACCCCAAATCATAGGAGGGAGAAATGGGATAAAAAGAAGTTTAGAAAAAAAAATTAAAAAAAGAAAACAAATAAAGAAACAATATTAAAAAGAAAAAAATATATATATTAAATAAACTAGTTAAAAAACGTTAAAAAAGAAAAGGGTAAAAGTTAAAAAAAATTTAGCAGAAGAAAATAAAACTGTAAAAAATATTAAATTAACCACAAGACTAAAGATTCATGGGGAGAAATCCATGCGTTTTGTGCTCTGCTCTCTGCTCCACTGGAATTCGGCTGCTATCCTTGGTACGGGAACTTGGTCTTGGCTGGATTTTTGTTGATCTTCTGGGGGACGGGCCTGTTGTAGTGATTCTCAAGTGTCTTTGCCTGAGGTAAAATTGCACCGCCCTTACCAGGGGCCGGGCTAAGTGATCTGCTCGAGTTCGCTTTCGGGAACTTTTGTCCCCTGAATGCTCTCTGTAGAGTTCCAGACAATGGGAATGAAAATGGAGGCCTCCCAGTCTCTGGCCTGGAGAAGCCGAGAGCTAGGGGCCCCACTCCTCAGTGCATCCTCAGAGAAAAGAGCCCAATCACTCCTGTCTCCCTAGCCTCTGGCCATGCTCCGAGCTCACCCAGCCTGCAACCAGTTCAAGGTAATCCCAAGCTGAGAGCTCACTCCTAGGCTCTGTCTATGTAGCCGGCTTCCCTGGCCCATTACCTATGAGCTCTGCAATACTCAGACACCCCTGATCCTTCTGTGACCCTGCTGGACCTACGGTCATGCTGGCCCCACGTGGGCTTCACCCAGGTTTAGCCTCTGAAGCAATGTCCCTCAGTGGAGCAGACCTTTAAAAGTCCTGATTTTGTGCTCCATTGCTCTGCCGTTTGCCGGGAGCCAGCCCCTCCCTCCACGGTCTATCTTCCCGTCGCTTTGGATTCACTTCTCTGCCAGTCCTACCTTTCAGAAAGTGGTCGATTTTCTGTTTCTAGAATTGCTGTTCTTCTTCTCTTCGATATCCCATTGGATTCGTAGGTGTTTGCAATGGTTTGATAAGCTATCTAGCTGATCTCCTGCTACCTGATGTAGACTCAGCCTGCTAATTCTCTGCCATCTTGACTCCTCCCCCATAATCTTGGTAATTTTTTTATATTGTCAGAGGAATGTTCACATTTCTATGTAGTCAAATCTTCCAATTCATTTTCTTTTTTCTAGGTAATATTTTCCCCATTAATTTTGTAAACACTTCTTAGGGATGTTGATTATTATTGTTCTGTCTTTTCATTTTTATATTTGATTTGACATATACTCTATTTTACTGCACAAGTTTGAGTTGAAGGGATATTTTTTCTATTCAATTACTAACCAATTATTTCAATGTCATTTCCTCCATAATTTTTCTTCTCTGTGAATTTCTGATGATACCCTTGTCGTTGGCATAATGTTTACATACAAAATAGTGTTTCTGAGTTACTTGTGATTTTTTATTAATGTATCTGCCATCTATTCTTATATCAGTATAAAAATATTTCTAAAATCCACCTGGAAATAAGAGATAAAAGCAAGAGGAAAAAAGACCTATGAATTATGTTTATTTTGCCTCCCACTCATTCTTGGTTCACACCTAGAACATGGCCTTCCACAAGACAGGCACTCAGTAAGTAGTGGTTAGTAACTGAATGGATGATAAATAAAAAGAATGTGATTAACTTGGCATAATTTTGAAGATTTAGAATGAATATCCATTAATAATATCTGTTGAATATACCTCGCAGTTGATTTCTCAATAGCCTGTCGCTGCAGATTTAATCTAGATGGGAAAGTGGATGGCAATCTGTGATTACTGGTAAATAATCTCAGATTGTGGACTTCTGGTGGACAGGGACAAATGTGTTACTCTTTTGCGTGATTTAAGAAGTTTAATCTGGATTCTTAACTGGTAGAGGGACATTTATCTTCATGAAGTGGTTCAGGTGACAGGAATACTTGAAATTATGGTACATCTATTTGTGACAGTTTTCATGAGTTTCCTTAAATAATGTTTCATGGAACATCGCTAGTGGTATATATCCCATTTCCCAGCAACATTTGGAATGTTTAAAACATGGGAGAAATGCAAAATCTTGTTAAGAAATTTAAGCAACATAAAATATGGGTCAAACACGAATCTATGGTAAGAAACTTTAATTAAAAGAAAATCCTGTATCACACATCTAATAGTAAGTACGTAGACAAATTTCTTGATAAGCAATGATATCCATAAATAAGCCACAACTTTCTTTTTAGTGATATATAACACTTGCGATCGTTTCTGGTTGTCCCCATGTGACCTTACATTTTCCATTTTGCATATGTCTCCATTATAGTTATTCTTACGAAAGTGACAATTCTGTTAGCCTTTGGTGGTCTAACTAGATCTTACAATGAAGTCTACATTTTCTGTCTTCAAAGATACTCCATACTATGGCATGGTCGGGAGATACTCATTTAAAGAAAGATGGTATCTTTAGAATCTGCTGTCAATTGTTCATATATTTGAAGTGGGTGAGAAACCTAATGAGTTTGAAGTAAAAGGTATTAAATTCAGTAATTATAATGAAGTCTCAAATGAGAAACTTACTTTAGTTTTAGAAGCTAATTAATTGGAGTGCTTGGGTGGCTCAGTTGGTTAAGTGTCTGTCTTCAGCTCAGGTCATGATCCCAGGGCCCTGGGATAGAGCCCCGAGTTGCGCTCTGTGCTCATTGGGGAAGCCAGCTTCTCCCTCCCTCTGCCAGTCCCTCCCCTGCTTGTGTTTTCTTTCCCTCTGTCAAATAATTAAATAATTAAAGTCTTTAAAAAAAAGAAAGTAAGTCCTTATTGTTTTTTGTTATTTAATATCTATATTAGGAGACGGAGCAGTATGTTTTCAATTTAAAGGACAGCACAGAGATGAGTTAGGATAAATTAAAGAGGTTTTATTTACAAAGGGACTTTTTTCAAAGATTTGAGCAGAATGTAGGAAAATGAGAGGGATAATTAATAACCTATGGTAGACATGGCAGGGGAATTGTGTCACTACTACTTAGAAAGGAATAAGGGAAGAATACAGAAGCAGAGAGTTATGAAGAATTGGCAGTGTTGAGAGGTACAGTGACCATGGAGGTTACAGCCAGGGGAATAAATATCCTGACTTACCTTCCTCCCTCCTTCTGATTACCTGACTTGGCTTTTCATTGGCTGAATCCAATAAGAAGGCAGAGGACATGGAGATCTGTTGATGTGGTATACACAGATCACGCTCTTGGAGCCAGAGATCAGAATGGAGAAAGAATTTGGAGAAGGAAGTGGCAGTGTTCAGCACAGATGAGGGGGTGGGGGTGAAGGCCATTGGCAGAATTATCTGATTTGCATCATGCCATGTGCATGTTCTACTACAAATAGCCTCAACTGTGAAATGAAGTTTAATAATATTATAGCTTGAGAAGTCCTTAGAAATGGTAATTCTGGACAACCATTCTGTGAATAATTCCCACTATACATAAGATATGATTATTATATTTATTATTTTAATAAATTAATATATAATATTTAATAATAATTAAAATTTCTTCATTTGGAATACCTGTTTATCATGACAATCATGTTTCTTTTGGAAGGATCCAGATCAGTTTTCATTCTAGGTTAGGTTAGATTTCAAAATACACAAATATAAATTAAATTGATGGTGGAATTTAACTTTCAAACATTGAAAAATGTTGAGTTTCCCCAGTATTGGCAAAGTTGCACTGAGATAGGCTTTCACAGAGTCCTTTGGAAATTTGTATTGATACCATCTTTTTGGAAGTCATTTTGATAATACAAATTAGTAACCTTAAAATAGTTCATACACATTGAGTGTAAACTTCATTTAGTTCCACCAGAGAGAAATTAAATGTTCAACATTATAGATATGCTTGAGGGGATTATGTATTATCCATGAAATAGACAGTTATTTCATTACTTCAGTATAATTTCACCTGATTCTACCAGAGAGAACTTAAATGTTCAACATTATAGAAATGTTTGAGGGCATTATGTATTATCTATGAAATGGAACACTATGCAGTTACTTACTATTTTTTTAGTTATTAATGCATGGAAATGCTTATGATATCTTGCTATATTTAAAAAATATAAATTGTATTTCCAATAGTGTGACTAGAAGGATAGAAATAGCTCAAAATGCCAATAGTGACTGCTTAATGGTAATGAAATAATGGATGATTTCTATTCTTCACTTTCATGTTTTTTTAGTTTTGTGGGTTTTTTTGTTTTGTTTTGTTTTGAAGTGAGCATGTTCAATTTTATAATATACAAATAATCATAAACATATTTTTAAAAAGTTGTTTCTTTCTGTTGCCAGTTCTGTGAGCAAATATATAAGTGTTTGACAATCAGCTATAGGCATTAATGTTGTCCATTCTTTCTTTATAAAGAATAAAAGTGAAGAAATTAAATCCAAACCATTTTGGAAATCACATGGAATGTGAATGTCCCAGAAATATTTATATTTATACTCTTTTTATTTTTTATTTTTTAAAAGATTTTATTTATTTGTTTGACAGAGAAAGAGAGCACAAGTAGGCAGAGAAAGAGGGGGAAGCAGGCTCCCTGCCGAACAGAGAGCCTAATGTAGGGCTCAATCCCAGGACCCTAAGATCATGACCTGAGGTGAAGGCAGAGGCTTAACCCACTGAGCCACCCAGGTGCCCCATTTATACTCTTTTTTTAAAAATACAAAAGTTTTAGGGCGCCTGGGTGGCTCAGTGTGTTAAGCGACTGTCGCCTTTGGCTCAAGTCATGATCCCAGGGTCCTGGAATCTGGCCCTGCATTGGACGTCCTGCTCCATGGGGAGCCTGCTTTTCTCTTTCCTGCTTCCCCTGTTTGTGCTCTCTCTCTGTCAAATAAATAAACAAAATCTTTAAAAAAATAAAAAATACAAAAATACAAAAGTTTTGAGAAGAGTGATTTTAATATTCTTTTTAAAGTTTTAATATTCTTATTTAATATGTTTTCAAAGTAACTATAATGAGCATGTCACTTTTTAAATTAGGAAACCAGTTTTATATAAAATATAAATGACAAATTGGTAATGGTAGGAATAATTAAGTAGTTAGAAAGTTTTTCTTTTGTGTGCTTTGAAAATACTTTTTAAGTTCATCATAATTTTACTTACTGTATTTGGTTTTTTTAATAATAGAGTAGTTTTAGAGAAACAGAACCTATTAATAGTTACCCTCAATTTCATATGTTAGTCAGATGATAACTACATAGTCGAGATTTTCTTTGCTTTCTGAAGGCCTAATGCAGGGCAGAGATAGAGAAAGAAGAGGACATATGGAAAAGTTTTTCTCCTTTATCTTATTTTTTTAAAGGTTTCATTTATTTATTTATTTATCAGAGACAGAGAGCAAGAGGGTGAGGCACCACAAGAAGGGAGAGTGGCAGGTAGAGGGAGAAGTAGGCTTCCCGCTGGGCAAGGTGACCGATGTGGGACTCGATCCCAGGACACTGGGATTGTGGTCTGAATGGAAGGCAGATGCTTAACCGAGCCACCCAGACATCCATCTCCTCTTACTATTTTAATATTGAATTACCATGTGGAGTAAATAGCGTGTGCTTCATAGAAGAAAAGAACAGAAGACATTAGATTTTTAAGAAAATTTGTTAGGAAAACAAGTATGATCATTTTTAGGTAATATTCAGGGGCATGAGAGGAGAAGGGGAGAGGTCATCTGTCATTCCTCCTTGTTTTCTCTTTTCTGAATTCTTCTGAGTTTCTGATACTGCATAATGAACTCTCCCAGTCCTCAATTCTTTTTGCTCCCTGCCATTTAATTTTCATCTTCAAAAAAAAAAAAAAATCTGTCTCAATTTCATTCTCTCCCCCTTGATCCCTCCCATATTCTCTCTCTCTCTTTTCCACCCTCCCTACCCCTCTGTTTCTGGATTTTTTTTTGTCTCTCTTAATATAGACATTTCAGTTTCCTAAGGCTGTTGTAAGAAATTACCATATACTAGGTGGCTTAAAACAGTATAAATGTGTTCTCTCACAGTTCTGGAGATTGTAAGTTCAAAATCAAGGTGTCTGCAGGGTTCTTTCTGGAGGCTCTGAGGGAGAGAGTTTGTTCCGTGCATTTCTTTTAGCTCTTGGTGGCTGCCAGAAATCCTTGGTGTGTCTTGTCTTCTTGATGCATTACTCCAGTCACTGCCTTCATTGCCTTCATATCACCTCTTCTTTACACGTTCTCCTCTTCCCTTTCTATTAAGGAGATTTATCACTGGACTTAGGGCTTACCCTGATCTAGAGTCATTTTGAGTTTCTTAATTACATCTGAGAAGACCTTTTTTTAAAAATAAAATCACACTCACAGGTTCTGGGTAGACATATCTTTGGGAGCCACCATTCAGCCTACTATGAAAGGAGATCTTTTCTGGCAGCATTTCTTTTTACTTTATAACTATTCTCTCTCCTTATTCCTATCCTCATTTTTGTTAGTCTTCTCTCTGCTGTATAGAACTTTTCTTTTACAGAGTTTCATGGTGCAGCAATGCTAGATATACTCTCTGGAAAGTTCTAACATCAAACCAGTTTGGGAAAAGTTGCATTTTCTATCTTCCTGTTGGAAATTCATGACATACATTACCATAGTGAAGAGCTGAGAAGTCCTTCTGTCCTACTTTCTAAACTATGGCACTCCTCCAGCATAATATCTAGTAGAATCTTGTGAAACTATGCTTTGTAGGACACACTTTGAGAACCACCATGGGACAGATTCCTTTCCTTCTAACTGCAGTGCTATTTTGGTAGCTTTTTGAAAAATCTGTTTCCTGCATATCTCTGAGCAGATCTTAGTTTTTGTTTTTCAATGCCCTCCTACGTTTTTGTAAAAATTATTATGTTGTCCTTAGATTTTCTACTCCACATTTGTATAGGTGACTGCTAAATTCACATTTCTAGGTTTCATCTATGTTAGCTTAAATTTTCTACATTTCCTGTCTAGAATTAGCAGAGAATAAACAAATCCTTTCTTTCTCTAGATTTTCCAGTTGTTTAAAACTCTTGTTTCCAAGTTTAAAATTCTTGCTTTCTATCATTTTTCAAAATAACAGCCTTGAATAATTTAAAATGAATTTTTGTTTCAAATTTCCTATAGAGAGATAGAAGAAAGTAATTGGTCTAGAACTTTTCATATCTATATGCGAACTAATAAAACTTTAAAACATTTTGGTAGATGGCTTCTAGAGCAGACCATATTGTATCACTAAAGCTTCAGAAAGAAAATGCAAAATGGCTGCATATTTAGACACATGGTTCAGGCATTTAGGTTACTCCTCTTACTCATGAGATTTTCTGCACATTTTGAGTGGTGTTGGAATTTTAAAAGGTACTAGGCAACAATACATTGATATATTAGAGCTCATTTGTCTTTATAAATTCCATGTTTTACAGTTACTTTTCCATACAACTGATAGCTTTTCTTTCTACAGATCTAAAACAAAAAGAAGTTTAGCTTTTTAAAATGACTCTAAAATAAAATTTAAATCAAATCTCTTAAAGTAAAAATATTCCTCTTTCAGAATAATATGCCTAAATTATAGTGTTCTTCTGAACTATATAACACCAAAGGACTGTGTGGAGGCTGAGACTATTCTCTAGATAGTCTTAAAACCTTTAATACACTGAAATGCTGACAAATTAGTCAGAGTATCATGTAACTCTCTGATTCTGAATTTCCATTATCATAGATGACACATACACTTGGTTTCCTTTACATAGACCATTACTCCATTTATTCCATTGTATTTGAGCCCATCTACAAACTTCTGGTTCTACTAAGGGGCAGTACTTTGAGAAGCTTGCCAACTTCTTATGAAATACTTAGGTGCTTGCTGAGCCCCGTCTGACAGCTGCTGTTCTCATTTAATGATTTTGCCATGGACTCTGTAACTCACTTTACCTTTGGCTTGTTTGCATGTATTCTCGCTTCTTATAATTTTAAGAGTATGGGGAAAAAAAGCCCTCTTATCCCAGGTTAAACCAAATGAAGAAAAACCTTACCCTAGGGAGAAAGGGAATACTGTACATAGCACATTGCCAAAATTTTGCTGTATTTATGGAATATGAGAATCTTTAGAGGTGGAGATTAATAAAATGATTCTATCAAAATGACATTTGGATAGCGATAAAGCTTACATTTGAATTTAATTTTCCTTTCTCTCCCAGCATTCCAGAAACTGACTGAAAGAGGGGCGACCAAATTCCAAGGTATTTCTTCATGTAGAAATAAAATTAAATTAAAGGAATTAAAGAAAACTTTAAATTTTCTTTATAAATAAATTGGGGATAGAGCTGAGTAGGTTTTTCTGGACCCATACAAACTAGGAATGGTAGACTTATTGAACTGGTTAGTTACTTTCATGACTTTTGGAAAACAATTCTCTGTGGGGCTCTCCTGTATCTGTACATCTTGTGAGTAGAGGTACTAACTGCCCTTTTATTTCACATTGTATTTTCAAGGATATATGTGTAAAGAATAGCTTTGTGAGGGGGGGTGGATGCCTGGATGGCTCACTTGGTTAAGCATCTGCCTTTGGCTCAGGTCATGATCCCGTGTCCTGGAATTGAGCCCTGCATCCTTCATCGGGATCCCTGCTCCGCAGGGAGCCTACTTCTCCCTCTTCCTCTGCCCACCCCTCCTCATTTTCTCACTCTCTCTCAAATAAATAAACAAAATCTTGAAAAAAAAAAAAAAGAATGACTTTGAAAGATAAAGATAATGTCTACTTCTCTAACAGGCAGCAGATGTGCTTATTTTCCGGTATAATAATGTCTCCTTTCAGAGCAAAGATCGGGCAGGTTTGCTTACTGCTTATTTCCTCATTATAAAACAAGTATAGTGTTTAGGGTGCCTTGGTGGCTCAGTGAGTTAAAGCCTCTGCCTTCGGCTCAGGTCCTGATCCCAGGGTGCTGGGATCAAGCCCTGCATCGGGCTCTCTGCTCAGCGGGAAGCCTGCTTCCTTCTCTCTCTCTGCCTGCCTCTCTGCCTACTTGTGATCTCTATCTGTCAAATAAATAAATAAAATCTTAAAAAAAATAAAAAAATAAAACAAGTATCGTGTTCTTCAACTTTGACACTAACCCACTGAGTGTGTAGCATCCACCTGACCCACTTTGCATTATTCTTATGGGACTTGGGGGTTAGAGGAACAGACACAACCATAAAGTTGAGTTTTCTTGAGTAAAAAATGTCATATGTCTTTGAGGCAGAGGTCTTTTCTCAGATCAATAAGGTGTTCATTCTTTAGATTAACTTTGAAAAGCAACTACACTTTCCCAATTTCTAGGATTTCAGAGGGTTGTTCATAATTGTCTTCTTTACTGTTTCATAGAACTCAACTCAGATGAACTAAGAACTGAAATTGTTTCCAATTCATTGAGAATTGGATAACTATAAGGCAACTTCATCCTTCATTCTCCACATGATTCACTCAGGCTATTCCCATTTTGGGTGTTGCCGTCTGAATTTATATACTCCTGATGGCAAACAAAGCAGGGGATGAGAGTAAGTGGAGCTCTTCCACCCACCCTTTTGTGCTTTGACACTCATCACTTCTTATTCATTTACTAGATCCAGTCACATGACTCCACCAAGATGCAAAGTGGTTGAGAATTTTAGACGAGACGATGAACATTCCGTAACAGTAATATGTCTGTCAATTTCATGATATCTTTGCAAATACTTTTAAATGTAGGTTGGCTTGCCTGAGACTTGCCTGAATAATCTCATGCCAATACTGCATTTTAGAAATTATTATAGTCTCATAACAAATTTCAGTAACTGCTATGTGTGAACCCCTATTTCCTTAAAAAAAAAAAGGGTCTTTGCTATTTTTGTCTGATTATTCTTCCACATGAAGTTCAAAATCCTTTATGAGCATTAACATTCTATAAAAAATTTGGCATTTTTATTGGAATCAAATTAAAGCTATAAGGTAATTTAGGAAGAACTGATATTTTTACAATATTAAAGCTTCAGGGTAGAAACAGGACTATATTCTAGTTTATGTAGCAATAAAGATTTATAATTTCCTTCATAAGATTCAAATACATTTCTAAAATAACTATTTATAGGTATTTTAAGTTTTGAATTCTTCTTGTGAATGGTATTTCCTATTGCTTCATACATTTTATCATGAAAACTGAAATATGTTTCTTTAAAAAGATTGATAAGCTAGATAAATCCATACAAAAGTGGATCAAACAAATGTGAAAGAAAGAAAAACAAAATATTGAAAACAAAATGTAAATAGTTATATACATATGTAAAAATAGTTCGAAAACCAAAAGTAAATGTTATGAACAATCATATACTAATTAGGAAACCAAAATGCATGGTTACATTTCTGGAAAAAATAAAATGCTGAAGTTGGTTCCTTGTCAAATAGCAATAGAAATAACAAAGAAGCAAGAAAGTTGAAAAGAAAATGACTGTAGAATAAATTGAAGTGGAAATAAAAACCCTTCCTCTATAAAAAGCACCAGGATAGATGATTTTTCAGGCTAGTTCTACCCAACATTAAAATGATACATAACCAATACCATCTTCTTTTAGGATATAAAAGAAAATAGTAGAAGAGGTAAAAATTGCTTGGTACTTTTTATGAACCTAGATAAGATACCAGATAATAATTTTTAAAAATAGAAAAAAGGAAAATCATAGGTCAATTTCATTTATGATTAGAGATGAAAAATGTATAATAAAATCATTCGGTAGTAATTGAATGAGTTAAGCCTACAGCTTTGGCATTTTGAAGAATATAGTGAGATAGCTATAATGGTAGAAATACACTGGAATTAACAATATCTTGAGTCCCCAATCCTTTCCGTATATTTAGAGTATATAGAATTAACTAGGTGCCTCTTAAGAAAGAATAATAGGTATACTTAAAATCAATGTGATTAATTCCTCTCAGAAAATGTGAATGTGAACAACACTACTGATTGTATGGCAGATCCTTTTGCAAGCAGTTGGTTTCCTAATCTTTGTTTTCAACAGTATTGGGGAAAGACCTAATTGAGTTTCTGACTGTCTTATATTTTTTTATTTTTAGATTACCATATGGTTTTGGTGAAGTAGTGGAAAGAACTGTATGACATTTGCTAAAGAAAGAAACTCCTTCCATTATTTTTTTTGTTTATGTGACTAAAGTTTCTTAGCACTGTGTCTATAAAAATGGAAAATAGACATAGAATTGACTGTTACCTTGTTTTAGTAATAATTAAAATTCAACTATGGATTCATTAATACATTAACTAATTGGGAAACAAAAAATACCCCTATTTAATTAAAAAGCACATTTCCAATAAATTTTACTTTTATGTTTAAAATGTATTTATGAAAATTTATAATGTTTTGATGAATTGTGCACTGATAACAATATTAACAAATCAATTCAAACTAAAGTCTTTAGCTCAGTTTTGTTCCCTGTAAGCTCTCACTTGATTACAAAGCTGCTGATTTGGGGCTCTCCTCAAAAAGCAGGTTCTAATATGCTTGGGAAGTTCATAGTTGGATGAAAAATCTCTGTCTCACATAATAAGGGCAATAAGGACACTGTGGTCCTGTGTGTTCCAATGAGATGAGGCACTCGAGAGTCAGTCAGAAAAAAGTGAAACTGTGGACATTAACCAAAGTCCAAGTCAGACACTTGTGAGTGAGGATGACATGAAGTTGACATGATCAGAAACAGAATTTCATTTTCTGGACTCAGTACTTCATAAATTAAAGCACAAAATGAGGGAAATTATTTTTGCATAGCCAACTAACCTTTTTCTTTATTTTCTGAAGTCTTTTGAAGTACAATATTACTCTCTCCTCTTAAGATTGGATCAAATACTTGCTTTATTCAATGATGCCCTCAGTGTAAGCTTGTTGACTGATGTGGCTTAAAACAGTCTTTTCATAGGTGTAGAATTCAGGCAGAATTTGAGTATACCTGTACTTCTTTGACTTGAATTAGAGGTGAGGGTTCTAATTATGAAACTCTGAGTACACTTTTTTTTTTTTTTTTTAGATTTCATTTATCTATCTGACAGAGAAAGAGAGAGAGAGAGAGATCACAAGTAGGAGGAGTGGCAGAGGGAGAGGGCAGTGCAGGGAGCAAGATGAGTGGTCAGGGACCCTGGGATCATGACCTGATCTGAATGAAGGCAGATGCTTAACTGCCTGGGCCACCCAGGCCCCCCTGAGTACACATTTAATAACCTCATTATTCAGTATAAAAAATTACTGGGTACATGTCAAATTGAATTGTTAAGCTTACAAAATGAGCTAACGATAAAAATTTTACTTAAAAATGGACTGAAGACTGTAGTTACTAAGAAATAAAGCATAACAGCTAACTTATGTCACTGATATTCCAAATCTGGAAATGTATCTTGAAAATATTTAAGTTGTGATATCCCCATATTGGAAGGATTCCTAGAAATGTTATTCCTGCCTTGAGACAACTTTATACTTAAATAGTTCTAGTGGGATGTTTAGCATTTGTCTGTTTTTGTGGGACAGTTTAAACTTTTGACATTTTTACTCCCACGATGGAACCTTAGCTAAATTAATAGACCTAGTAGAAATTTGTTCCTCCTGTTTCATAAAGATAGTCTCGTTCGGAATTGTGTAATAGCAATTTGAATGTGGTTAAAAGAACAGGATCCAAAGTCAGGCTGCTAATGTTGAAATTCTAGCTCTACGATTTAATAGTTACTTAATCTAAAACAAATTTCTTAATTTCTCACAGCTTTTGTTTTTCTCATCTGTAAATTGGGAATAATAATTAGATTAATTAAAATGACACATGTAAAATCCTTAGCATACTGGGTGGCCTAGATAAATAAATCCAATAAATGTTAGCTCTTATTGTTATTGTATGTAGCCATCTATTCATTTATTTATTCAATCTAAAATTGTTGTATTCCCAGAGATGAGGTGCATAGACATCAGAGATAAAGATTTTGCCCCACCATCAAAGAACTCACTGCCCAGTTGGAGATATAGACAAGTAAAAAATGACTATGAATAAGTGTCATAAATGGTAAAACTGAGAATATTTTTGTTATTTTTTTATTAACATGTAATGTATTATTTACTTCAGGGGTACAGGTCTATGAATCATCAGTCTTTTTTTTTTTTTTTTAAGATTTGATTTAATCATTTGACAGAGAGATAGAGAACACAAGTAAGCAGAGTGGCAGGCAGAGGGTGAGAGAGAAGCAGGCTCTCTGTTGAGCAGGGAGCCTGATGTGGGGCTCAATCCCAGGACCCTGGAATCATAGCCTGAGCTGAAGGCAGCTGCTTAACCAACTGAGTCACCCAGGTGCCCCTGTGAATCATCAGTCTTACACAATTCACAGCACTCACCATAGCACATACCCTCCATAACCCACCAGAGAATATTACAAGCCACCGAATCTGAGTGGAAAGTGGAGGCCATGGAAGATTACTTGGAGGAGAGAATATCTATCTTGAGGTTTAGAGGACGAACGAGATTTATAGGGCAGTAGGTAATTGTGTTCTAGGCAGAGGGTAATAGGATTGGTGACTGGTGTTTTAGGCAGAGGGAATAGGACTGGTGAAAATGTATCTGTAATAACTCATTCATGTAAAATCTTATTTTAAAGTTTATTGGTAGGACTCATAGATTTTCTTTCAAAAAAAAACTTTTTTTTTTTTTTTAAATGTGTCTACCTCTGTTTCTCATTCTCCTATATTTAATTTGATCTTACTGGACTGTGAGCTCTTTGAGATAGGATGATGCCTCAGTGACTAATACAATGGCTGCATATGGTAGGAGATAATAGGTATTTATTGAATCAAATTAAATGAAATTAGTCTTTGGAGAGGAAGTCTCTTAGAATTAAAAGTATAAACCAGAATTTCTAATCCTAGGAAGAGCTGGCAAGGGGGAGATTAATTACAAATGTATTGTATGTTGCAGTGGGGACTTAACTCAAATTCAGGTGGAAAGAGCCAGTAACTTTCTAACTTCTTTTGGAGAAAAGCAATCAAAATATATTTTTGGAATATCAGATAACTTTAAATATAAACACAAAAGGCATTTTAAAGGTAATTTAAAGTATTTTTAGTATCTCATATACCTCTGTGTATTAGTATGAATAATTGAGAAATGTATGTCTCATATATTTGAGGTTGAAAATAAACATAAGAAAACATAGTTTAAAATATGTAAAAGGATGTCTAATGTAGTAGGCATTAAAAGATAATCACATTCAGGAATGACAACCTGAGAAGCCTTTCAAACTCTGTTTTAGAATAAAATACTTTATCACTGAGGGAGACTTTTCAATGTCTGTATCTTTTCGGAACAGTGTAGAGTCTAAATAGAAAAAATCTCAAGTGATAAATTGTGAACATTTAGCTGTATTGAATATGAAGGTCTGAAGCAGTAAATTGACCTTCAAAGGAAATTTTTAGACTTTGAATTTTTCACTTCAGAGAATTTATACTTATCTTTTATCTTTGTGCTAAATACAATCCCTGTATGACTATACCAACAAATGAAATAATCTCAAAATTTTTTTGTGACCTCAATGATTATTTAGTAGTATATCAGATTATACAAGGTAAGCTGAGTAGGGAGAATAGGATGGAGACACTGGTGATTTGTATTTCATTTCCCATCATATTTGTTGGCAAATAAGATGATTGAGTCAACCTTACTCTTCTTATCTTGAGTAGACTTTAGACAGGTTTTTTCTGCATCTTTGTCCCTGACCTTTTTCTTTGAGCATTTACACTGGAAAATTTGTACTGTCAGTTTTTTCTCTGCTTTACTGAGATGTATGTAAAAACCTCTTGCCAGTTTTATAACCCAGGAGTTGTCTTTGTCAAGGACCTGGTAGCTGTCATCTATGGCCTGTTAAGAGCAGCACAAATGAATTCTTATTTAAGGTAGTGAAGTCAAGTCAGACTTAAAAACCTTTTTCCCTTCAGACAAAGCTCGGGAAGAGGGTGGGATAGGAGGACCGTGATCTCACCCTGTCCCACGTTTTCAACTAGATATCATTCATATCTAAGCCAATAAACTGCCGAGTAATCCAAAGACTGGCAGAACAAATTCCACAACTAAATATAAAGAAGAAGCTGCATCAGAAAGGTTAATAGGTCAGAAAGGTGGAGGGAGGCTTCTGGAAGGAAGGAAGGAGGCTGCAGGCATGCATGCACAGAGCAAGCAGAGAAATGGGCCTTCATACCAGGGTGTTCACACAGAGAATACTAATCCCCATAGCATTTGGCTTTAAAAACCAGAGGGGCTGAATTCCATGAGTTTGTAAAACCGGCTGGACTTGGAACCTGAAGCTTAGGAGGTCAGCTGACTCAGCACTGGGTGAGCTAGGAGAGCAGTGATAGCTGGGTCTCCCTCCTTAAAGAGACAGCAGCCTGTATGAAGGGGTACTATGAAAAGGGCATTTTTCACACTGCCAGGAGGTGGTGTACAAACAGGAGACAGATCTGTTCATACTGATTTCTGAACATATTGGGTGACCTCTGAAAACATAGGAACTGGCAGATAACACTTTCCTGCCCCATCCCCAGCATAAGTACAGAGACACCTCCAGGAGGAAGGGCTACATAGACACTTGCTACCTAATCTGTTAACAATGTGCCATGCCATAAGTTCTCCTGAAGACCCATCTACTCCAAGGCAGCTAGTCTCAGCCCTGGACTCAGGGCAAATTTTGTTAAAGCCAGGCATGCCCCCTACCCAGCTACTGGCTACAGAGTTGTCATCTCATGCTGCATTGAGCTACACATCCCCTACCATCACAGCACTTCAGGGGATCTGGCATAGGATTCATGGTCCAACACTCATTTTGCTAAAATGGCCACCCTGCTCCCAAGTGTCATGCTCTGCCCCCCTTCCCCCCAGAGCTGGCAGACCTGGGTCCCACTAACAGCACAGAGAGCAAGCACAGCCTACAACAAGCAGAATCAGTTAAGAGAACTGCACAGAAAGGAAGAGTGACTCAGACACAAAAACGGGATAAGCAATATACATAGGATACTTTCCTGAAGTACCAGGTTCTGGTGAACAAGGGACACTGCACTGAAGAACACTCCAGGACCTCTTCCCATAAAGTCACAACTTTCAAGAGCAGAAGACATTGGTAATTTTCTTAATATGCAGAAATAGACAGAGAGGAAGCGAAAATGAGGAAATAGAGAAATTTATACCAAATGAAAGGACAGAACAAGGCCACAGCCAGAGATCTAAGTGAAACAGATATTAGTTACATGCTTAATAAATAATTTAAAACAATGATCATAAGGATCCTCACTAGGCTTGGGAAAAAGTGGAAGACATGAATGATACCCTTAATGCACAGATAAGGAATAACATAGAGATAAATGGTAGAATAAATGAAATGAGAAGTATGTTGGAGGGAATGGACAGATGGCTTGAAGAAACAAAGGAATGAATTTGTAATCTAGAAGACAGGAGTAATGAAATGCAATCAAGCTGAGCAAAAGAGAAAATAATTATGCAAAACAAGAATAGATTTAGGGAACATGATGACTCCATCAAATGTAGTAACATTTATTTTGTAGGAGTCTCAGAAAAAGAGAAAGAAAGGCAGGGCAGAAAATTCATTTGAACAAATAATAGCTGAAAACCTCCCTAATCTGGGGAAGGAAACAGATATCCAGAATCAACAAAAGACTGACTGACATCAAGACATATTATAATTAAATTTACAAAACTGCAAAATAAAAAATTCTTTAAAAGCAGCAAGACAAAAGAAGTCACTAACTTACACGGAAAAACCCATAAAGCTAGCATGAGATTTTTCAGCAGATACTTTGCAAGTCACAAGGGAATGGCATGATATATTTAAAGTGCTGAATGAGAAAAATCTGCAGCCAAGAATACTTTATCCAGCAAGGCTATCATTCAGAGTAGAGGAGAGATAAACTGTTTCCCAGACAAATAAAAGCTAAAGGAGTTCATGATCACTAGACCAGGTCAATAAGAAATATTAAAAGAGAATCTTTGCATGCAAAGAAGAGACCAATGGTGCCAGTATAGAGGTAGGAAAGAAAGCAGTAAAAATGAATATTTCTGTAAAAAAACAGTGAAGGAATTCACAAAAAAAGGACATAAAATATAACATACCTAAAACATGGAGAGGAGAGGAGAAAAGAACAGGTTCAAACTTAAGTGACCATGAACTTAATATAGACTACTATATGCAGAAGAGGTTATTACAAACCTAATGGTAATTGTATATTAAAAACCACTAATAAATATGCAAAGATTAAAGAGGAATAATTTCAAATATATCACCAAAAAATCAGCAAAACATGAAAGAGAGAAAGACAGAGGAGGATCAGAGAAAATCTTCAGAAACAACCACAAAATATGTAATAAAATGGCAACAAATACATATCTATCAATAATTACTTTGAATGTAAATGGACTAAATGCTCCAACAAAAAGACATAGGGTGGGGGAATGGATAAAAAAACAAGACCCATCTATATGCTGCCTACAGCAGACTCATTTTAGATCTAAAGACACCTGCTGATTGAAAGTGAAAAGATGGAGAAACTTCTATCATGCCAGTGGATGTCAAAAGAAAGCTGAAGTAGCAATGCTTATATTGGACAGAATATCATAATCTTCCAAAAGAAGATATAATAATTCTAAATATTTATGCATCCCCACATAGGAGCACCTAAATACATAAAACAGTTAATAAAAACATGAAAGGAACTAATTGGTAGTAATATAATAATAGTAGGGAACTTGAATACCCCACTTATGTCAATGGACAGAACATCAACAAATAAAAAATGGCTTTGAATGACACACTGGAACAGATGGATTTAACAGATATATTTGGAACACTCTATCCTAAAGGAACAAAATACACATTTTTTTAAAGTGCACATGGAACATTCTCCAGAATTGATCACATACGAGTACACAAAGCAAACCACAACAAATTCAAGATTGAAATCATATCATGTATATTTTCTAGCCACAACACTATGAAACTAGAAGTCAATCTCCAGAGAAAATCTATAAAGACCACAATGCATGGAGGTTAAATAATATGCTATAAAACAATGAATGGGTCAATCAGTAAATAAAAGAAGAAATAAAAATGTATACATAAACAAATGAAAATGAAACAGTGGCTCAAAACCTTTGGGATGTAGCAAAAGAAATTTTAAGAGGGAAGTTTATAGTAACAGAAGCTTACCTCAAGAAGCAAGAAAAATCTCAAATGAACAACCTAACCTGCACCTATACAAACTAGAAAAGAACAAGCAAACTCTAATACCAGCAGAAGGAAAGAAAGAAAAAGATTAGAGCAGAAATAAATGATAAAGAAATTAAAAAATAATAGAGCAAACCAATGAAACCAGAAGTTAGTTCTTTGTTAAAATCAATAAAATTGATAAACCTCATGCCAGACCTATCAAGAAGAAAAGAGAAAGGACTCAAATAAATATGATCACAAATGAGTGAGGAGAAATAACAACCAACACCACAAGAATACAAACAATTATAAGACAATATTATGAAAAACAATATGGCAACATATTGGATAACCTGCAAAAAGTGGATAAATTCCTAGAAACGTATAAACTACCAAAATTGAAACAGGAGGAAATAAAAAATTTGTACAGACCAGCAGCCAGCAAGGAAATTGAGCCAATAATCAAAAAATTCCCAACAAACAAAAGTCCAGATGGCTTCACAGATGAGTTCTACCAAGCATGTAAGGAAGAGTTAATACATGTTCTCCTCAAATTATTCCAAAAAATAGAAAAGGAAGGAAAACTTCCAAATTCATTTTGAGGCCAGCATTACCCTGATACTGAAACCAAATAAAGACATCACTGAAAAAGGAAACTACAGACCAACATCACTGATAAATATAGATTCAAAAATTTGCAATAAGATACTAGCAAACTGAATTCAACAATACATTAAAAAAATCATTCACCACAATCAAATGGGATTTATTCCTTGGTTGCAGGGGTGGCTTAATATTCACAAATCAATCAATGTGATACATCACATCAATATGAAAGGATAAGAACCATATGGTCATTTCAATGGATTATAGAAAAACATTTAACAAAGCACAGGATCCATTTATAATAAAAATCTACAATAAGATGGGTTTAGAGGGAACATATCTCAACATAATAAAGGGCATCTATGAAAAAAAACCACAACTAACATTATCCTTAATGGGGAGAAACTGAGAGCTTTTCTTTTAAGGTCAGGAGTAAGAAAAGGATATTCACTCTTAATCACCTTTAATCAACACAGTACTGGATGTCCCAGCCATCGCCATCAGACAACAAAAAGGAGGGGAAAAAAAACCGAATCCAAATCGGTAAGGAAGAAGCAAAACTTTCATTCTGTGCAGATGATATGATACTCTATATAAAAATCCCCAAAGACTCCACTAACAAACTGATAGAACTCACAAACAAATTAAATAATGTCACATACAAAATCAATATATGGAAATCTGTAGTATTTCTATACACCAGTAATAAAGCAGCAGCAGAAAGAGAAATCAAGGAATCAATCACATTCACAATCACACCAAAAATAATAAGATACTTAGAAATAAACCTAACCAAGGAGTTGAAAAACCTGTTCTCTGAAAAGTATTAAAAGCTAATGAAGAAAATTCAAGACAACAGAAAGAAATGGAGAGACATTCCATGCTTACGGACCAGTAGAATAAAAATTATTAAAATGTCTATACTACCCCATCTATAGATTTAATGCAGTCCTTACCAAAACACCAATAGCTTTTTTTTTTTTTTTTTAAACAGAATTAGGACAAACTCCTAAAATTTGTATGGAAACACAAAAATCCTGAATAGCCAAAAGCAGTCTTGAAAAAGAAAAACAAAGCTGGAGGCATCATATTTCCATACTTCAAATTATATTACAAAGCTGCAGTTATAAAAACAGTATGGTAGTGACACAAAAATAGATGCATAGATCAATGGAACAGAATAGAAAAAGTGGGTAGGAGAAGAATCAATGAAACAAGATGGGATTGGGAGGGAGACAAACCATAAGTGACTCTTAATCTCACAAAACAAACTGAGGGTTGCTGGGGGGAGGGGGTTTGGGAGAAGGGGGGTGGGGTTATGGACATTGGGGAGGGTATGTGCTTTGGTGAGTGCTGTGAAGTGTGTAAACCTGGCGATTCACAGACCTGTACCCCTGGGGATAAAAATATATGTTTATAAAAAATAAAAAATTTTTAAAAAATGAACAAGAATAGTGGAAACGAATTAAAAGTAAATGTTGTATCTAAAAAAAAAAAGAATAGAAAAATCCAGAAATAAGCCCACAACCATATGGACAACTAATCTTGACAAGGCAGAAAAGAAAGAATATGGAATGGAAAAAGCCAGTATCTTTATCAAATAATGTTGGGGAAATTGGACAGTAATGTGCAAAAGAATAAAACTGGACCACTTTCTTACACCATACAAAAAAACAAATTCAAAATGAATTAAAAATCTAAATTTGAGACCTAAAACCATAAAAATTCTAGAAGAGAACACAGCAGTAACTTTTTTGATATTAGTCTTAGCAACTTTTTCTAGATATTTCTCTTGAGGCAAGGGAAACCAAAGCATAAGTAAACTATTGGGACTACATCAAAATAAGAAGCTTTTCCACAATAAAGGAAACAATCAACAAAACCAAAAGGTGACCTACTGAATGGAAGAAGATATTTGCAAATGACATATCCAATAAAGGGGTACTATCCAAAATACATAAAGAACTTACAAAACTCAACATCTAAAAAATACCCAAATTAAAAAATGGGCAGAAGACATGAACAGACATCCAGAACAAAGAAGACATCCAGATAGCCAACAGACACGTGAAAATATTCTCATCATCACTCATCATCAGGGAAATGCCAATCAAAAAACTATGAGATATCACTTCATACCTGTGAGAATGGCTAAAATAAAAAACAAGAAAAGACAGGTGTCAACAAGGATGTAGAGAGAAAGGAACACTTGTTGATGGGAAGGCAAGCTGATGCAGCCATTATGGAAAACAGTGTGGAGGTTCCTCAGCAAGTTAAAAATAGAATTACCTTACAATCTAGTAATTGCAGTACTGGGTATTTACCAGTATATAAAAACACTAAGGGATATACCTACCCCTGTGTTTGTAGCAGCTTTAATGTACAATAGCCAAGATATGGAAGTAATCCCTGTGTCCATTGATTAATGAATGGATAAAGAAGTGATATATGTATATTATCCATTATATATATATAATATATATATATATTATATATATATATCAGCCATAAAAAGAATGAAATCTTGCCATTGCAATGACATGGATGGAGCTAGAGAGTATAATGCTAAGTGAAATAAGTCAGATAGAGAAAGACAAATACCATATAATTCCACTCATACATGGAATTTAAGAAACAAAACAAACAAGCAAAGGAAAAAAAAAAAGAGAGAGTCAAAGCAAGAAACAGACTTTCAATTATAGAGAACAATCTGATGATTACCAGAGAGGATGTGGGTGGTGGGATGGATGAAATAGGTGATGGAAATTAAGGAGTGCAGTTGTTGTGATGAACACTGGGTGATGTACAGAAGTGTTGAATTACTATATTTTACACCTGAAACTAATATTACACTGTCTGCTAACTAACTGGAATTAAAATAAAAATGAAGAAAATAAAAACATCTACTTCACTTATGGAGACATTTTGTATGACAGTTATACATAGGAGACTCTCAAGAACGATTTCCTCACTAAAAAAAACACAAACAAACCCAAAACCGAAAAAACCTTTCTTCCGCTGAAATGTACTGGTATAACTAAAAATCGTTAGGAAAAACAAAGATTTTAGCATAAAAATGTTGGCATGAATTAACAATGCAAACAAAGAGCTTGTGGCTAGTGGAGGAAGAAGTGAAGTCTCTACAAGTTAGGATGGCATTGCTTAGAGTACATCAGCTTCTTACTTTCTCATACAGGAGCATTGGAAGTGAAGGTCAAGCAAGATGGAAGTGAGGAAAGGGCTATGTCTAAACAAAATCCTGAAAAATCCAATGCCTCTTCATGTAGTAGTGGCAGAAGCAGAGAAAGAGAGATGTGGGCAGCCATGGAAGATGTAGAACCGTACTTGAAATTAAAAACCTCTTTTCTGCCTTTATATTTGCCCTTCAGGGTCAGGGAAAAAGTTGATATTTGGAGCCTGCTGTTGGGGATGAAAAAGTAAGAAAAAAGATGAAAGGATCCTAAAAATACTTAATACCTATTAACATAGGAATACATAGAAATAAGGGAGAAAAGGAGATGTAAGACTAGATCTTCTGAGGGAGGCAGGGAAGAGATGAGTTTAGAGCTTAGAGCTAGCTTCACCAAACCACAGGCTTGTAATGCTGGGGCCAAAAGACAACACAACTCCACCCCCTGCAAACCCCAATTTCCTCTCTTTCTTTTGGAGAATAGGAGCGGCTGATGGAAGAGTAAAAGTAAAATGCAGTTAGGGAAAAATTCAGGCTGATTTGATGGAGCTAAGTTTCTAAAGATTCATATTGAATTGGAGGAATTATTTGAATTTCAAATTATTCACACTGGATTAAGATAAACTCAAGATTAGGTAGAGAGAACTGGGGCAAAGAATATTTGACAGAATCTCTGAAGACAGAGAAGAGCCCAGTCTTGCTAACAAAAACTACAGCCCCAATTGAAATTTAATTTTCTCCAAATTGAAGCAATAAGGCCTGATGCTACAGTAAATAAAACTGAAAGTTCAGTGCGGAAAGGAAGTCAAGAAGAGTTGATCCAGATCCTAGCAGACCAAACAACAGATGTTGACTCAGTTGTTCAGTCACCCTCCTTGCATGAGCAACATACAAATGAAATAAAAACCATTTTCCCAGCCTGGGATATATATAATAAATTATAGTAAATATATTATGGACAAGATGGGAGAAAAAGAAAGAAAGCATCACTGAAGCCAAGAAATGGATTTAAAAAATTTATTTGAAAAGTGAGTAAGAGCCAGCAAAAAGAAGAACCATCTCCATGAAAGTATCTTATTATTAAAGAATTTATAAAGAATATGGACTTAACAAGACATTTTCAAAGATAAGAGCATAAATCAGACTCAGAATAAAAAAAAAAAGATTGTACAGAATAGGAGTCACATTCTATTTCAGAACTAATAAAAAAACTGCAAACAGGAAAGATATGACTTAAAGTTTTTTTAATAATAAAATACTTAAGGTAATGAAAATAAAAGTAAGAAAAACACATGAAGATTAAAGCAATTAAAGAGAACTTAATTAATAGAAAGAAGAGATAAAGATGATCCAACAAAAGGATAAATGATGTCCCTGAAGCAGAGAATTCAACAACTTGGAACAATGAATATATTCAAGGCATATTATGAAAGACTTTTTCCTTAATTGAACAGAAAACTGCCTCTGTAGATTGAAAGGAACACTCTGTTCCAGGAAAAATTGATTACATTATGAAATCTACTTATATGGACTCTAAACCAATAAACTTTTTTTTTTTAATTTTATTTATTTGACAGAGAGATCACAAGTAGTCAGAGAGGCAGGCAGAGAGAGAGGAGGAAGCAGGACCCTGCTGAGCAGAGAGCCCGATACGGGGCTCCATCCAAGGACCCTGGGATCACGACCTGAGCCTAAGGCAGAGGCTTTAACCCACTGAGCCACCCAGGCGCCCCTAAACCAATAAACTTTCATGGTAGTTGAACATAATTTTGAAAATATATGTTCTCCTCTGCCATTTTATTGCTAGTACATTTAATTTGAATAGAACATAAAATAAGACCCCACTTAAAACAATTTATAATTGATTATTTGAGGCTAACTTGGATTTTCCAAAAATGTTAGAACTTGAGCAAGTTAGTTTTAAGGGGAAAGTCAATGAAATGTTAAATTTTTGCTAATATTTGATGTACATATTTGTGATTTGGTGACCATATTTTCTGGACTTAAAGTGAGATGACACATGTGTCAGAAATATGTTCACATTTTTTTCTACAAGTTCTTTTTGGTCTTTGAACTTTTTTAACAGACCATTTTAAAGAGGGATTTATTAAAGTTGAGGCAACTGTGATATTTAGATATGCAAAGACAAATAAATCATTGGCAGATTCAGTATTCAAAAGCTCCTTGCTAGATGCTTACTATATACAAGGATTTGTGTCAGGATTTCTCACATTAGTTCTCTTGTAATGTAATATGTGAGTCAACACAGAAGAGGTAGTTGCAATGCTATGTAGTAAGTAGCACAGTGTGCTTGCTGTAGGAGCACAGCTCTATAGGGCCAGGGTATGCATTATTCTAGAGAAGTTGACTTTTAAGTAAGATCTAACTCAGGAGATGATTTCCATTACACCACATAGCTTTCTTTAAAAACTAAGCTTAAAAAGGTTAAAGGGGGGCACCTAGGTGGCTCAGTGTGTTAAGCCTCTGCCTTTGGGTCAAGTCATGATCTCAGGGTCCTGGGATCAAGCCCTGCATTGGGCTCCCTGCTCAGCAGGGAGCATGTTTCCTCTTCTCCCTCTGCCTGCCTCTTTGCCTACTTGTGATCTTTCTCTTAATAAATAAATAAATAAAAATAAAATAATAAATAAACAAATAATCAAATAAATTTATTTAAATAAATAAATAAAATCTTAAAAAAATAAAAGATAAAAGGATAAAGTTTTAATATTTAACTGATGATTTGACTTTTGTTGTAACTTTCAATGTACTTCTGTATATCTGAAAAAACTAACAGAGTTCCACTTGTTTTACAAATAAACTCTAATTTAGATTTCTTATATGTAGGACAAGCCTTTTTTCCCCTTCATTCTAAGGAAGCATATCATTAAGAATGATTTAATTATGGAGAAGTTACTGTAGATAACCCTATCCCTGAGAACAATTTGTTCTCTCCATGATGCTCCTATAGTATACTGTTCATTATCCTTTTACAGTGTTTATAGATTGTGTTTAATTATGTATGCGCATCTTGATTCATCCTTCATCCACCAAAGACTGTATGTGCTTCCAAGGAAAGGGAGATACCATACTTAATTTTGTATCTTATCATGTAGTAGAGAGCCTAACACAAAAGTGTTCTCAGACATCTTGCCAATACAAACCTTAGGTGGCCAAAAGAGTGTCTTAACTTTCAATAACCATTAAAGTATAATATCTTAGACTAAAGAGATTACATTTCTGTAATACCTTCAGAAGAGCAGGGAATTATTTTATATGTAAAGTAAAAAGAGAATCACAAAAAAATAGTGATTTTTTTTTTTTTTAATCCAGTGGCAGGGGAAATGTTTCCCCATCGAAATGGAAGCACAAGAAAGTTGTTTTCATTATCTCAATTTTTTTCTTATTTAATGTAATGTAATGTAATGTAATGTAATGTAATGTAATGTAATTATTATTATTTCTTTCAGTAAGTTTTCTGTCTTCCCTCCCCTCCTTTCAGTTTGGCCAGAGCCTCAGTGAGGAGATCTTGTTTTGTTGAGAAGAAACCTGATAACCTCTCTGTTCAGCTGTTTTGAGCATGTAGGAGACCAAGCGGACATACCTGGATGATTAGATATAGGAATAGGAGGCCAACCTTCCAAAAAGCAGGGCAAGGAAGGAGGAAGAGGCTGTTTATGCATCTACCATATATTTTCCGTAGCTTTCTGAGTCCTAGATAGACTCTGTAGTAAACTCCCAGTCACAGGCTTGGAGCATAGCTTCAAAAACACTTTTGAAATTAAGATTAATGACTAACTAGGTGGGCAGAATGCTGGGCAATCATATTTTCCTTTAGGCAGTTCTTTTGCAACTTTAGTTTAATTTTTAGACAAATCGTCTGATCCAAAATTAAAATAGCAAAATGTCTGTGGAAAAAACATGTGCATACTAAGCCAATGGTAAGATAGAACACGTGTTGCCCTGGGAATGCCAGCAGTCTCATGTCCTATCAGTCTCATAATTAACTTAGTGATCTTATCTCAGGCCAACTTGTGATCTTTATCTTTCAGACTTGGAAATGGGATTTTGGCAGCACCAACATCAGATCTATATCACAGAAGAGAGTCTCAGAAACCAAGTTCAAAACACTGATATCTAAAACGAAAATGATAACTTAATAATTCACAATGAGAAGAGAAAAAAGTCTCATGGGGAATAGGATATTTGTATTGGCATCAGTGCTCTTTTCTTTCTGCCATCAGGAAACCTGGGAAATAAAAGTAAAACCAAAGGTTCCTTGGTACAAACACTCAGCATGAAGCGACATTGATTATGGACTTCTGCAATCCCAGGAGTGCCCCCACGGGATGGTGGTTATGAGACTGTCCCTCTTTATCTATTTGTTAGCTGCACAATCATTTTATGCATTCTTCTGTATGCCCAATATCTCACAAAAGATGTTTAAAAAGGAGTATACACATATGAAATTGTAAAGATACTGTTTATGTATGAAAAAACTATAAGGAAATACATTAACATGGTAAAACCATTGATTGCTGCTGGTATAATTTTCTTCTTTAAAATTATTATATATATATATATGTATATATATATATATATATATATATATATATATATATATATTAAATTTGACAGAGAGAGCACAAGTAGGCAGAAAGGCAAGCAGAGAGAGGGGAGGAAGCAGGCTCCCTGCTGAGCCGAGAGCCTGATGCAATGCAGGGTTCGATCCTAGGACCCTGAGATCATGACCTGAGCTGAAGGCAGAGGCCTAACCCACTGAGCCACCCAGGCTCCCCAACATGTGGGTTTTTAAAAGATTATTTTGATATAGTTTAACTTCATTGGCTTCTTTTTAAAATTTTCAAATTTAAATATATTATTAGTTTCAGAGGTAGAATTCAGTGATTCATCAGGTGTATGCAACACCCAGTACACTTTCATGTGCCCTCCTTAATATCCATCAAATTACCTCATCCCTCCCAGTCCCCTCCAGCAACCTTACTTTTTTCCCTATAGTTAAGAGTCTCTTGTGGTTTGCCTTCCTCTCTGTTCATTTGTTTCTATTTGTAAAATCCTATTTTAGAAAGGGAAATGTGTCTAAAAGTTTTGAACAAAGGAAGAAAACTTTATGAAATTTTGTGTGCCTTTTTATTGTACCCAAACCTCTCAAATATTTAAGATTCATTGAAGGCTTGAAGAATGAGAAATAATGAGTGTAAGCTTTATACTATTTTTCACTGCAATGAGCACTGCTAATTTTAGTTCTGTGTTTACCTAAATCATTTTTTCACATTCATCAGTTTTTTTAAGGCTTACACTATGTCTCAAGTCAGGGAAACTATAATGAAAGGAAGGAAAATAATGGAATAGAATACATTGTTCAAACATCCCTTAAAATGCCAAAGCTTTTATTTTCAGCTTTTGAAAATTTTCTTAATATTTCAGTGCTATGGGTAGAAGAGGAACTCACAAGCTAAGACAAATCAAGCCTACTAACTGGCAGCCAGCTCCTTTGCCTGGTGTGATTTCCATTTTTCCCTGGCTTATATTAACACAAATTATATTTATATATATTTCTTCCTTCAAATGGTGCAGCTTCAAGCATGCAGTTCTAAAAGTAGGAAGGATAAACAAAAAGCTAAGAAGAGATTCTTCAAAATCGTTTTTGTGCTAGGTTGTGCTCTTTCCTCCCAAGGAACAGCCTGTTGGTGGGAAGGTTCTGAGCCCTGCTGGGACTCTGTATCCCTGCATCTCAGGTTAGGCTGGCAGCAAATTCTCCACCTGCTGTGACTCCCCCAGACTGACAAGCAGTAGCACCAGCTGGTCTTCATAAGAGTCTGATTGTTGAGAGAACTTCTGTCCTCCTACTTAGCTCACTTTTTTCTGGGGCAACCTAGGTTCTCAACAACTAGAATAGGACTGGTTCAGAGTGAAGAAGGGGTGAGAAGTACAAAGTATCTAAGGATACCAAGTAGAAGAAGAAAGGAGGTCCTGATGAGTGGTTTGTCTCATCCCTGGCTCCCTTTATTAAAGCAACAATTCTTCTCATTCTTTTAGTCTTTTTAAGCTCCCAGTCATTTTACATGATCATAAGATATAAATGCAAACCATAGCTATAGATTATAATCTCTAAAACCAGAAAAAAAAAAAAACTTCTGATAAAAATAGCCCAGCACTTTTAATGATAAACATGATGATATTGCACTGTATGGTAATTTGGAATTAATGAATGCTAAGATGTTCATAAAAGCTACTGCAATTTCTGTTACTTTTTTTTCTTACATCTTTTAACCTTGTGACTTCTCTAACCTCTATTATTACCATCATCAATATTGATGTTATTCCCTGAAAAGCTTGTGGCATTTAATTATCCTGTGTGTATGCACACACACACTCCACACCACATACTGCACAGGTACCTTTCTTGGCTTTTACTTCTACTCCCAGCACATTTCAAGGCCTCATCCTGTGTCCACATATCCATTTTCTGTACTGGCCATTCAGCACCATCTGAGAGCCTCTGTACCATGTAGGGAACTTTGGAGATGCTGAATGATTTGGGTGAGGAGAAACATGAGGTTGTGGACTCCCTGACCATAGAATGATAGTCTGATCACCTTGCTCAGGAGTAGTAAGAGCAGATTCAGGCAGAGTGATGGTACAGGAGAGAGGGTATTTTTGAGGAGGTTGAGCAGGGAAGATGGGCATTCATGTCAGGAATATAGCATGAACAAAAAGACCAGGAGATGTAAGAGCTTTTCCTGGTCAGATGATATTATGAGTTGAACTCTGTTCCCCCAAAAAAGATATATTGCAGTTATAATGCCTAGTACTTTAGAATATAGCCTTTTTGGGGGGCACCTGGGTGGCTCAGTGGGTTAACCATCTGCTTTCAGCTCAGATCATGATCTCAGGGTCCTGGGATAGAGCCCTGCATTGGGCTCTCTGCTCAGCAGGGAGCCTGCTTCCCTTTCTCTCTGCCTGCCTCTCTACTGACTTGTGCTCTCTCTCTGTCAAATAAATAAATAAAACCTTTTTTTTTTTTTTTTTTTTTTTTAAAGACTATGACCTGATCCCAGGGTCCTGAGATCGAGCCCCACATCTGGCCCTCTGCTCAGCAGGGAGCCTGCTTCCTCCTCTCTCTCTGCCTGCCTCCCTGCCTACTTGTGATCTTTGTTTCTCAAATAAATAAATAAAATCTTTAAAAAAAGATTTTATTTGGGGATAGGGTTTTTACACATATTTTATTTGGAGATAGGGTTTTTACACAGATAATCAAGTAAAAATGTGGTTCTTGGGGTGGGCTCTAATTTAGTATGACGAGCAGAGGGGAAATGGTATGAAGAGACAAAACATGTGAAGGCAGGCAGATATTGGAGTTATGCAGTCATAAGCCAAGGAACCTCTGGGGTTACCAGAAACTAGAAGAGACAAAGAGGAAGCTTTCCTAAGCATCTTCAGAACGAGTGTGTCCCTAGTGACACTTTTATTTCACACTTCTGGCTTCCAAGTCCCTGAAACAATATATTTCTGCTTTAATCCAGTCAGTTTATGGTACTTTGTTACAGCAGCTCCAGGAAATAAATACAGGTGGGTTCAGGTGGGGTTCTAGTGCTGGAAGGTAAGGCATGCAGGATCAAAGTCATAAGGGCTTTGAATGACATGCTAAAGACATTATATTTTATTTTACAGACAAAAATTGGATGAGAGAAAAAAACTAAAGCAAAGGTTGGAGTTATTAAAGCTATTAAAGAGATGAATAGCATCATCAGATAGATAGATCCAAGGAAGTATATTTGAAGGTGCTCTGGCAAAAGTATGTTTTATAAATTGAAATTTTCATCAGCATAGACATTCTGGCAACAGATGGTGAATTAGAAAGTGTATGTAATAGTGGAACAGAGCCTAGTTAGGGAGGTTTTGCCATTATTCAGGTAGTGAGGAAGTGGCATTGTACTAAGGCAGTGGCTGTGAGAATGAGAGGGAAAAGGCAGTTTTCAGAGACATTATATAGGATGATCTAGAGAACTTGATGATGGATGGATGGTTCATTTGAAAGAATTTAAATTGAAAATACCTCACATGCATGTATTGCATGGATCACTAGGTGTTGTACATAAACAATGAATCTTGGAACATTTCATCAAAAACTAATGATGTATTTTATGGTGACTAAAATAACACAATAAAAAAAAGAGAGAGTGATAATGTCTCAGCTTAGATGTCATGACGGAAAGAAGTGAATAAAACATTATTATGGTGGTAGAAAAAAAATCATGTCAATAGGGTTGGTTGTGTTCATAACCATGTTTTTTTTTAATTTTTAAAATTTTTCAATGTACCAGAATTCATTGTTTATGCACCAAACCCAGTGCTCCATGCAATACATGCCCTCCATAATACCCACCACCAGGCTCACCCAACCTCCTACCCCCGCCCTTTCAAAATGCTTAGATTGTTTTTCAGAGTCCATAGTCTTTCATGGTTCATCTCCCCCTCCAAGTTCCCCCGACTCCCTTCTCCTCTCCATCTCCCCATGTCCTCCATGTTATTTCTTATGCTCCACAAATTAGTGAAACCATATGATAGTTGACTCTCTCTCCTTGACATATTTCACTCAGCATTATCTCTTCCAGTCCCATCCATGTTGATACAAAAGTTAGGTATACATCCTTTTTGATGGAAGCATAATACTCCATAGTGTATATGGACCACATCTTCCTTATCCATTCATCCGTTGAAGGGCATCTTGGTTCTTTCCACAGTTTGGCGACTGTGGCCATTGCTGCTATAAAAATTGGGGTACAGATGGCCCTTCTTTTCACTACATCTGTATCTTTGGAGTAAATACCCAGTAGTGCATCTGCAGGATCATAGGGAAGCTCTATTTTTAATTTCTTAAGGAATCTCCACACTGTTTTCCAAAGTGGCTGCACCAGCTTGCATTCCCACCAATAATGTAAGAGGGTTCCCCTTTCTCCACATCCTCTCCAACGCATGTTGTTTACTCTCTTGTTAATTTTGGCCATTCTAACTGGTGTAAGGCGGTATCTCAATGTGGTTTTTTTTTTTTTTTAAGATTTTTATTTGTTTATTTGACACAGAGAGAGATATCACAAGTAGGCGAGAGGCAGGCAGAGAGAGAGGCAGAAGCAGACTCCCTGCTGAGCAGAGAGCCTGATGTAGGGCTTGATCCCAGAACCCTGGGATCATGACCTTAGCCGAAGGCAAAGGCTTACCCTCAATGCAGTTTTGATTTGAATCTCCATGATGGCTAGTGATGACAAACATTTTTTCATGTGTCTGATAGCCATTTTTATGTCTTCATTGGAGAAGTGTCTTCATGTCTTCTGCCTATTTGTTGACATAATTATCTGTTTTGTCTGTGTTGAGTTTGAGAAGTTCTTTATAGATCCTGGATATCAGCCTTTTATCTGTACTGTCATTGGCAGATATCTTCTCCCATTCCATGGGTTACCTCTTTGTTTTGTTGACTCTTTCATTCTCTGTGCAGAAGCTTTTGATCTTGGTGAAGTTCCCAAAATTCATTTTCGCTTTTGTTTCCTTTGCCTTTGGAGACATATCTTGAAAAAGTTGCTGTGGCTGATATCAGAGAGGTTACAGCCTATGTTCTTTAGGATTCTGATGGATTCCTGCCTCATGTTGAGGTCTTTTATCCATTTCGAGTTTATCTTTGTGTATGGTGTAAGACAATGGTCACATCAATGAAACTAGAAGCTGGTTTTTTGAAAGAATCAATAAGATCGATAAACCATTGGCCAAACTAATCCAAAAGAAAAGAGAGAAGGCTCAAATTAACAAAATTATGAATGAAAAGGGAGAGATCACAACTAAAACCAAGGAAATAGAAACAATCATCAGAAATTATTATCAACAGTTATATGTCAATAAGTTAAGTAACCTAGATGATATGGATGCATTCCTGGAAAACTATAAACTTCCAAAATTGAACCAGGAAGAAATTGACAATCTGAATAAACCCATATCTAGTAATGAGATTGAAGCAGTGATCAAAACCTCCCAAAAAACAAGAGCCCAGGACCTGATGGATTCCCTCGGGAATTCTACCAAACTTTCAAAGAAGAAATAACACCTATTCTCCTGAAGCTGTTTCAAAAAATTGAAGCAGAAGGAAAATTTCCAGACTCTTTTTATGAAGCCAGCCTTACCCTGATCCCCAAACCAGGCAAAGACCCCACCAAAAAGGAGAATTTCAGACCAATATCACTGATGAATATGGATGCTAAGATTCTCAACAAGATCCTAGCTAATAGGATCCAACAGCACATTAAAAAGATTATCCACCATGACCAGGTGGGACTCAACCCTGGCTTGCAAGGATGGTTCAACATTCCCAAATCAATCAATGTGATAGAAAAAAATCAATAAGAGAAGAGAGAAGAACCACATGGTCCTCTCAATTGATGCAGAAAAAGCATTTGACAAAATACAGCATCCATTCCTGATTAAAATGCTTCAAAGTATAGGGATAGAGGGAACATCCCTCAACTTCACAAAGTCTATCTATGAAAAACCCACAGCAAATATCATCCTCAATGGGAAAAAGCTCACAGCCTTCCCATTGAGATCAGAACACGACAAGGATGCCCACTCTTACCACTCTTGTTCAACATAGTATTAGAAGTTCTAGCAGCAGCAATCAGACAACAAAGAGAAATAAAAGGTATTCAAATTGGCAATGAACAAGTCAAAAGCTCTCTCTTTGCAGATGACATGATACTTTATATGGAAAATCCAAAAGACTCTACCCCCAAACTACTAGAACTCATACAGCAATTCAGTAATGTGGAAGGATACAAAATCAATGTTCAGAAATCAGTGGCTTTCTTATACACTAAAAATAAAAATACAGAAAGGGAAATTAGAGAATTGATTCCACTTACTATAGCACCAAGAACCATAAGATACCTGGGAAGAAACCTAACCAAAGAAGTAAAGGATCTGTACTCGACGAACTACAGAACACTCATGAAAGAAATTGAAGAAGACACAAAAAGATGGAAGACCATTCTATGCTCATGGATTGGAAGAATAAACATTGTTAAAATGTCTATACTGCCTAGAGCAATCTATATTTTCAATGCCATTCTGATCAAAATTCCACTGGCATTTTTCAAAGAGCTGGAGCAAATAATCCTAACATTTGTATGGAATCAGAAGGAATTGCTAAGGAAATGTTGAAAAAGAAAAACAAAACTAGGGACATCATGTTGCCTGATTTTAGGCTTTACTACAATGCTGTGATCACCAAGACAGCATGGTACTGGCATAAAAACAGATACACAGACTAGTGGAACAGAGTAGAGAGCCCAGATATGGACCCTCAACTCTATGATCAAATAATCTTCGACAAAGCAGGAAAAAATATGCAGTGGAAAAAAGACAGTCTCTTCAACAAATAGTGCTGGGAAAATTGGACAGCTATATGTAGAAGAATGAAACTCGACCATTCTCTTACACCATACACAAAGATAAACATAACCATGTTTTTATTGATGTTTTGTTCTATTCATACTGTGAGTTGCTGAGAATACATGTTGGAATCTCTACTATAGATTTGGGTTTGTGAATTTGCCTTTTTATTGCCATCAGCTCTTCTTTATGAGTTTGAAACTCTGAATAGTTGCATGCACATTAAAGTTTGTTGTATCCTATGGATAAATTAACCCTTTATCATAAAAAAAGAAAGAAAAAAGAAAATAACCCACATGTCTTAGCTACAGCATAGTGATTAACCAGAATAGTGCTCAAAGAAGAAGAAATATGTGTGGAGACTAGCTAATGAGTTCAATGTTGGAGTGCCTGAGGGACACAGTGAATTTTAACTGGCCATTTGAAAACTTGAATTTAGGAGAGGCTAAATTCAGACTTTCTAGTTCCTAATCCAAAGCACTTAAAGCTTATCACACTGGGTGTGAGAGGAACTGCTGGACTTCTGCTGTATGGTAGAAAGTGTATAGTAAATACTTCCTTGTGGGCTCCAATATTAAAATGAAAGTATTAGTATATTGTGATCTTGCGGTTATTTAAAGAGCATAGATTTTTCCTAAACATGAAATACTTTTGGATGGACATTATGGGATATAAAGCACATTTAAAAAGTTCTATATTTTTTCTCTGATGTCCTTCAGACATGTGATAAATAAGAGTGAGGAGCTAAAAGTAATTATTTCTGTGAAAGCAGAACTACAATGAGTAATAAGGCAAATGTCAGTGGGTTGTTTTTTGGGGGGGAGTGGGGGGAGATGTTAAAAGAAATAACTTGAACTTGAAAACTATGAAGACCTATATAAGAATAGGAAAATTATTGCTAGGCAAATTCCCAAGTACGCTGGATTTACAGAATTCTGGAACCATAAGAGAACATCTATTGATATTGGACACTGCTTGAATTCTCATTTATAAAAAAATCTTAAATTCATTTAATTCACCCCGTTATTCATTTAAAAACTAACCAAATCATGAATACAGTTGAGCAAGTTAAATTGTCTGGGACATAGTATAGATTAACGGCATTCTTTAGAAAAACACTAAAAGAATGTAATATTTTACCCTACTTTAACATGTAAATAAATAAATACTGGGTAAAACAGTTGCTTTAATATGTAAATAAATAAGCAAATACTGTGGTTTTCTTTATTGCCTTTTGCCCTTAGCTGAAGTACCCTTCCACTTGAAGGATGACTGAAGAAATAGGCAGTCTCTGACATCCAAAGTAGGACATCACAAAAAGCAACTAGCCTTGCAAGTTAGATTACTCTCTTGAGGCAGGCTTTAAAAAATTTTTTTTCTCTCCTTTAGGATCATCAGTAACAAAGCCTGGAGAATACAGGCTCACAGAATTCCATTTCCATACTGAGATGATATTATTCTGCCTTTGGCAGTAAAGCCATGAAGCCTCTGCCCAGTGGGAGAAGGTGGACACAGAGGAAGTAAAACAAATGGCAGTCTGCTTTCCATCATGAAAGATTTGGTGGGTAAAGAGGAGAGACCAATCGGGCAGATATATGTTCTGATATTCTATCGCCAAGCTTTGGCCTTGAAAAAAGCTCATTAATTGAGTGGAGGTAACAAGTTAGGAAGAAATTTCCTTGACCCTCACCAATTCCACCCTGCTTCCAGACTCTCCCCTTTACCCCCTCACCTCCTTTGCCAACCATAGTTTCCATTTAGAATTCTGGAAAGCCCAAGCCTTTGGATGCAGCCACACTGACTGGGTGATTCTATAGGAAAGCAAAGGGAATGCCTGAGGCTGTTTTCCTCATTCGGTTTTGCTTTCCTAGAGACAGAGGTAGGTCTCCAGGAGAGTCTTCCCTGGGTTGAACTTGTCAGAGAGAATCACCTTAGCAGGGGCAAAGTAAATGGCCAAGGGAGAGAGAGAGAGTGAACTTGCTAAGAGAATTCCTTTGCCCAGAAAGCAGCTGTTTTTGGCTCATTCATATGTTTAAAAACATAGATTTGTTTTGATTTTTTAAGATTTGCCATTGGGGAAACTAATACACTATAAAAGTGGGCAAGGATATAAATAAACAATTTATAAAAGCAACCAAAATAAACTTCACTGTAGAGCTATTAAGAAAAAGAAGTATCTGGGAATACCCAGGTACCCGTATCAGAACAAATGAACCTTGCATGGTGTGTACATATAATTTGGTCTAAAGCAGTGGTCCTCAACTGGAGGGGGGGATTTTTTCCCCCTTCCCCTACTTGCCTGTTTTCCCTGGACATTTCACAACGTATGGAAACATTTTTAGTTGTCATAACTAAAGAGAGAGGGTGGTACTGAGAGTGTTACTGGAATCTGGGGGTTACAGACTAAGGATATTGCTAAATATCTTACACTGCACAGGACTGTCTCTCCCAACAAAGAATTATCTTTCCCCAATTGTCAACAGTGCTGTGGTTGAGAAATCCTTTTTAAAGAGATCATTTAGTTCTTGAGAAAGCAGTGACCCAAATAGGTGACATAAAGTGGTAACTGTGAGAATGAGGATAATCTATTTGGTAGTCTACCTAAATTGAAGGCTATGTGAACTGATGAGTGTCCTTTTTTCTTATTTTTTTAAAGATTTTATTTATTTGTTTGACAGAGAGAGACACAACGAGAGAGGGAACACAAGCAGGGGAAGCTGGAGAGGGAGAAGCAGGCTTCCCACATGGCAGGGAGCCTGATGTGGGACTCAATCTCAGGACCCTGGGATTATGACCTGAGCCGAAGGCAGACGCTTTAACAACTGAGCCACCCAGATGCCCTGATGAGTGTCCTTTTTGGGAGACATAGCCTTAGGCAGAAATTTTAAAGACTACAAAGGCCAAATCCCTCCTAAAGTGAAATCATGTATCTTTAGTTATTTATGTTAAACACCTGCTTTAGGATTGCTATAACAGACCAAACAAGACCTGTAGTCAGTCACACTGCCTCTTTCAGAGAACCCTCTGAATAGTTCCCACATCCATATTCTTTATGTACATGATGCTATGCTCTTAGTCTGTTTGGACTCCTATAATAAAATATCATAAGCTGGGTAGCTTTATAAATAATACAAATGTATTCCTCATGCTTCTGGAGACTGGAGGTCCAAGATCAGGATGCCACATGGTCAAATGAGGGTCCTTTTCTGCGTTTCAGACTTCTCATTGTATCTTTACATGGTGGGCTCTGTTAGGCTTCTTTTATAATGGTGCTAATGTCCTTTATGAGGGCTCTGCTCTCGTGAGCTAATCTCCTCTCAGAGGCCCCCCTCCAAAAGCATTTGGGGAATCACACTGGGGAATAGGTTTCAGCATTTCAATATTAGGTTTAGGTTGGGTAGGCACATAAACCCTCAGACTATAGCAGCTCTATTCCCTGAGAATCTCCTCTCTCTACCCTCCCTACCACTGGCCTCTGTTAAATTCCACCAGACCTGGATACATAACTCTATAAGTTTTCTAACTGTAACATTTCTAAGAGCCGAAATGTGATCTTTGGCTACTGGTAAATGGCAGCCTAATCAAATTCATTAATGGGAAAGTTAGAATTTTGTACTTGTATAGTGAGACTTGATTAGCAACAATGAAGAAGAGCAATTAGAATCTTTTTCTCTATGTCATATTAAACTGAAGTGATTAGGAATGGGCCAAAATCTACTATCAGCATGGTTCAGTTCTCAACCACAGGTTAGCAGAGGTAGAAGTCATGGGACAACTTCCCAAGATCCAGAGTAGCACCACACAGTGGGGGAAGAGAACCAAAAAGAGAGGCAATAACTGTCTTATGGACAGGTTTGGAGCTCAAAGCTTGACGCCCTTTGCTTTCTCTTGAGGTGTTCTTGGGGTGGGTAGATAAAGACAGGCATGGTCAATAAGTAGTTGCTGAAGCTTCAGCCTAGAAGGTCTGTGATAGTGACTTTAGCAGTAGGTAGGCCACTGGTTGCTCTGGGGAGTCTGCCTTGCTCCAAAGCATATGTACCTTTTCCTAGACTACACTGTGGGAAAATACTTCAGAAAAGTACATCCTAGGGTTTGGAGGCAACTGGTTCCTTATTCAATGGGTGATGTAGTTCTTTGGTTTTCATAAACATTATTAAACCTCTCAGACTATGGAATATTGCTGACTGTTATAGAATATTGTTGATAACTTTCAACTTTAATCTAAATTCTAGATGGCATCATTATCATTTCCGAATGTTTCCTATGTGACAAGCAGGGTTCTAAATTCTTTCAATGTATCAATTCTGTTCATTCGGATACAGAGCCTGTGAAGTTAGAACTGTTTTTTATCCCCATTTATTCCACAAGCTTTAGAACGGAAGTAAAGACATTCTACAACTTGCTTATGGCCACATGGCTAGCAAGCAGCTGACTAGGATAACCTCCAGGCAAAATCTCCAGAGCTTCCTATCTCAGCTCTCTTTACTCCCTAAGGGCAGCATCTTAGTATTCATATTCATCTGGTCCCTTCAGGTATAGAGGTATCCACTCCATCTCACGGAAGCTGGTTAGCATGAATATTTTGCCTTTCAAGTCAGGAAATGGAGCTTCGTCCTACCACCCAATACGTGTTCAGAGGATATCCACAATGGTTGCGAAAGCTCAGCTTGTGGATGGCTCTTTCCACAGTAACTGGGTAAATTACTTTGTGAATAAGAAGTTCTTACTCAAAAGGTGACATTGGCTAACTAGCTAGGACTGTGCTACAATAGGACCTCTAAACATTTGAACAGTCGCCACAGCAGCAATTCTTGCTTGTCGTTACCTCCTAAGGCAACATCCCATTCTTGGAACTCTCTTAGCTTGCAGGCTGCTGGCACTTAGATTCCTTCTTCCTCCCATTTTTCTTCCATTCCTTTCTAAGAAATCCTCACTTCTGCTTTCTTCATGGGTTTGTTTCCCTATTTCTTTTCACTGACCTGGATATCTGGTCTGGAATGTCTGAGATCTCCCATTTAATATTCTTCCAAAAATAATTTCAATAAAAAACCTGAATTCCCTTCTTTTTAGGTAGAGAGAATTTCTCTTTAGAAACACAGTATCTGGTTCTCATTCCCTGGGTCTGAGGGCAAAGTTTCCAAATCCATTAAGGGGAAGGTTTCCTTGCCCATTACCCCAAATAATGAATATATGGACTACAACTGAGGTTTTATATGTAAAAATAGGTTAAATATTTTTCTTTTGTTATAATTGGTTGATAGAAAGTTATACAGAATCTTAAACTCCTTTATATCTCTTAATAGGGTATTATCAAAGAAGTTCAAATAGTCCTTATTCTACCATATTCTAAGAAAAAATATGGTGAAGAAATTCAAGACATGCCATCCCAGAATATGCCACTTGCATACTGATTATTCTAGCTAAAGTCACTTGAAAATCTAGTAAGAAGGATGTCCTGGCCTCCCCTTTCCTTCTTGAAAACAGGAGATGAAATTCCCATGTGAAAGATGCCCTCCCAGTAGAAAATAGACATTCGTACCATTAGAGATAGGAATCTAGATGAAGAGGAATTTGTACAAACAGACCTTGTTAAAATAACTCTTATTTTCCTCCAGTCTTCCCATATATTTAATTTTCTATAAGCACCACTCTTTGTTCTATCTGGTATATAAGCACTTAGGCCTAGCCACTTCTTTGGATCTTTATTTTTCTTGTAAAGACTCTCATATGCATATAAAAACCACTAAGTAAAATTTGTATGTTTTTCTTCTGTTTAATTCTAAGTCCCAGCTAAAGAGCCTAACAAGGTCTAGAAAAGAAATTTTTCCTCCCCAACACTGGAATATATCTGGGTGGTAGAAAATAAGTTTAGTCAGATGATTTGGGATTCAAATCTTGATTCTAACAGCTGAGATTTATAGCTCTTAAATAAGTAACCTGAAGTTTTCTATGTATCTACTTACAACACTGATTATGATTATGTGGTAGGAACTGTTGGGTTTGGAAGGCAGGAGGATACTTTCTCCTTCCTCTAAGAAATCCTTCCAGTGGAAGTAGCTTTATTAGCATTTGGCTTCTCCTGCCCTAAGCACCTTTCTAGGGAAGGAGTGGTTTATGATAGGTAAATTAAAGCGAGGAACTGGGCATGCTTAAGTCAGGCCATCCTTCTGTCCAATCCCACTCTTTTGACTGTGGGTCAATCTGACTAATTCTATGGCTCAACAATACCTAGCCATGTCCTTTGTCAGTAATGAGGTGATAATTCAATCTCTTTCTGTCTTCACTGTTTGCTTTTTTTTTTTTTTAAGATTTTATTTAATTGAGAGAGAGTACAAGTGGTAGGGAGGCAGAGGGAGAGGGAGAAGCAGACTCCCTGCTGAGCAGGGAACTAAATGCAGGGCTGGATCTCAGGACCCTGAGATCATGACCTGACCCATAGGCAGATGCTTGACTGACTGAGCTACTCAGGCATCCCTTAACTATTTGCTTTTTAATGGGTTCTGATCCTTGGCCAGGAAAGGGGGAAATATTTATGGGGTCTCTAAAATTCTAAGATAGATAATATACTTATAAGTGACCATTTTTTAAAAGTGTTTTACAAATGTTAGTTCTCTTTCTGCCTTTCGGTTGACTATTTTCTTTTTTTTTCCTTTAGGAAGTCTTACTATCAGTGATTCATGACACATATCTAAACCAGTCTGTTCTACCACAGACTGTTTCTTCTTACTCAGTTTTCAGAGGAAATAAATTGATGATGGAAGGAAAACAGCTGGTTGCAGTTTCTTTGAAGACTTTAATCAGAAAATTCCCTGGTTTATTTTATTTGGCTTCTTTCTAGGGCATGGCTGTTTAGATTAAACATTTAAATATCTTCCTTAAAACTTCTACCAATGATTCGCAACCCAAAGAGTGTGAACTTATAAACTAGACTTAGTGGAGATGAAAGGTAAACCTTAAACATAACTAAATTAAAGATCCTCCAATGTATTTAAACTGAGTCATTATATAACTTAGGAAACTAAAAATATTTGTCCTTGGGGACCATTGTACTAATGATACATTTCTGCATTTGAATATACTACATTAAAGGAGGGAACAATGAATAGGTTATTACTGTATCACTGGGAACTTTGTTTCCAGAGTTTTTCCTATGCCATAATTGCAACTTTTTTGTGACTTATACTACTTTGGTGTAAGTTTTTGTCTTAAATGCTTCTCACTTTTATAATATTTATTCAAGCATAGTCTGACTTTCTCTGTTTAGGTCAAGAGAAGTGATAGGAGAAGCCCTATAATTGAGAATTTGATTCCTTATTTGGATTTATCAAGCTGACCATAGCTGCTCACATTTACTGTAACTATTAGTACCCAGTTTACTTTTGGCAGATACAAACTCATTGAGAAAAGAGCAGAAAAAAATGAAGTCACAGAGGGACACCAAGTGCTAAAAATTAATATGTTCTAATGTTCTCTTCTTCCATTTAGTTTTAGTTCTCTAGCCTATTCTCCATAGTTCACAAAGTGATTTTTCTAAACATCAATCTGTTTATGTCATTCTGGCATAAAACTCTTTAGTGACTTCCTGTCTCCCACAGGGTCAAGTCCCAGTTTGTGAGCTTTGCATACAAAACCATACAGGAACTGACCTCTCATCAGCATACTCTTTCCAAACCTAGATTGTGAAAGTATTTATGCTTCCCAGTGTTAGTTGTGAAGAAGGCAAACATCATTGGTTCCTTTAGTTAGCAGGATTTTATGGTGAAGATGTGTGGGAAAGTATGGGAAGTCTCAGTCTCTTATCCAGCCTTATGGGGAGCAGGGACTGTTGACCCAGATCAGCCCAGCTCACTCAATAGCAATCCCATTGTCAGCTCCTCAGAAAAGGGCAGTGAAACCTCTCATCTAGGGTCTATCATCTGGTCTCAGTTTCTCTGTCTATGCTTTTCTTTCCACCTGCTTTTTACCTGCTCTTTTTCTGACTTCCTCTGCTAGGGTCTTTTTGTGTTGCTCCATCATTGTCTGCACATGAGCAGCAGAAAAAGCAATGAAGGAGTCGTAACTGGGCATCCTTTGCTGAGCAACTTGGACAAGGGCCCTCTGCAAAAGATCTCTGGATGTGATTACTCTATAACGGGACTCAAAAGAAGGAGTTGAATACCCTTGCAAGGAACTCATGATCAGGTACTGAGCCGCAGGCATCCTTATAGACAAGTCTTTTAGGATTCACATGAGGATGTCTCTGTGACAAACACAGGTAGCCAATCCCTCCTTCTCTTCCACTGGGTCTGAGATGAATAGGACAGCTCCAAAAACCTTTGCCCAGAACTCTTAGCTTTACAGATGAGCAGGATTAGGGCTTAGGTTGAGGTCCTTCAGCCCCTCCAGGGGACATTGGGGATGTGGGGAATTGAACTTCTTGGGCCATTCAGATGCTGATTCACAGGTGACTGTGATCCCCACAATCCTTGGTACCAGGACGAGGTGAAACAGGTAATAGTTTACGGTTTTAGTCTCACTGAGACCTTTGCCCAGGGCTTGACTATGTATGGTTACTTTTGGGTCCCTATAAATCTCCATTGTTACGGCTTATACTACCTAATGTATTATTGGTTTAGATGCATTATTTATGTGCACTCAGGTTCACCTTCACCTCCAACCTCTAATGGGAATTACTTCAATTAGGGCTATCTTAGTGGGGCATGTAGAAAATCCTATACCCATCTGACTACCAGCGCCTGATGCCATTGGCTCCCCAAAACAGTATCAGCTGCCAGGGGGAGAAGAAGAAATAATGACCCTGTCACCATGCTTAAGAAAACCTAAGTGAAACTATTTCTCCATTTGAATGTCCCATCTGGCCTGTGTGCAAGACCTTGGGAGCTAGAGAATCATCACTGAGAGGGCTTGATACTATAGCACTGCCCTTGGCACTGGTGAGCTGGTATTGTGACTCCCTGTAGGCTATTGCTCAAGCCAAGGGAACTTGGTATGTGGCAGCTGATATCTAAAATGAATTTCTCAGCATCACTTTCCATCTAGATCAATTTGCCTTTATTGGAAGGGTTGTAATATACCTTTAATGTCCTTCCACAAGGCTCTTAAATTCCTTGGCTACCTCAATGAACAGGTATGCTGTGATATGGAAAAAGTCCCACTCCCTGAGGGAGCACTGAACTTCTACTATATTGGCCTCCTGATGGGTCCAGACAAGGGCACTGGATATCCTGAGATCACACTGAGACACATTCACAACATAGCTGAGCCATTAACACTGAAAAAGTACAAGGACCCAGTATACTCAAGTAAAATTCCTGAGGATTATCTGGGAAGGGGTACCATACTTCATCCCAGAGAAGACAGTTTTGGCCATCTCTGCCCCAACAAATACGAAAGGGGCCTAGTCACTGGAGGGTCTAGTTGACTATTGAAGCTCTCACACAGCCCACAAGAGGTCTTGATAACCTATCTCAAGATCACTTTGGGCCTCTTGTCCAGTCCAAAGGGTTCTGCCTGAATCTGACTGCATTTGACAATTTTTAGGTGGTTGGCCTAATCATTTCAGTATGTTCCACTGACTCAGGCCACACTTTCTGGTCTTGTAAGGCTACATATTTTTTCTGTTTGGGTACCTTGAGAAGATTGCTTTTTATAATGGTCCTGGAATTTGGCCCACAGTACATATCAGTGCCAACAGTGGGGCATATGATGGACTCTTTTTTTTTTTTTTTTTTTAAAGATTTTACTTATTTATTTGACAGACAGAGATCACAAGTAGTCAGAGAGGCAGGCAGAGAGAGAGGGGGAGGCAGGCTCCCCATTGAGGGAGAGCCTGATGTGGGGCTCAATCCCAGGACCCTGGGATCATGACCTGATCCGAAGACAGAGGCTTTAACCCACTGAGCCACCCAGGCACCCTTATGATGGACTCTTTATGCTGAATAAAACTTCCAAGCTATAAGGGTGGTTGAGCATTATAATGGATAATTAACGGACAGGCTTAAGTGGCTGATGAATAAGGACTAGATAGCCCCTGCCAGGATTATATAACTCAAGCAAGCATTGCATGTTTAAATAGGCTGTGCATCCCCTTTATTCAGCTGTACATTTGTATTTTATAATTTGATAACTCAGTTTCCATTGGGATCCTCTCAGGGCTTCCACCTCCTTCAATTCTTTCTTGAAGACCAGGATGGCTATTAAACGGAAAGGGGTGGAAGTCAGTAACCTTATTCATTTATTTCCCAGGTGCAGAGAATGTTTTTTGTTTGTTTGTTTGTTTCCTACATACCTAAAAAATAATGAGGTCTTGAGTTTAATATTTTCCTTAAAGTGCCCCTGCTCTTGGCTTCAGGTAGCCCCATGAGATGAAAAACAGTTTATAAAATAGAAATTGTTACCAAACCAAGAGAGGATCCAATCCAGAAGATTTGGATTCACTACCCTAAGGGTTGGATCAAGAACACTATCCTTGCCTATGGTAAAGGGCAGATTGCCTACATCAGAGCTGATAGGGAGAAGTCCTCTCAGATGATAGGATATTAATTCTTTAGGATCCAAAATATCCCAGGGAAGGGAAGGAGATGGATACATAACCTCTCTTCTCTCTCTCTCTCTTTCTCAAGGTAGCCTGTATGACTCCTGCTTCACCAAATTTATTGATATGCCTGTCATAAGCAGTTGCCACCGATCTGAATTTGGTGAACTATTATTGGATATGTAATCTATCATCTGATCTTACAGATAAACATCTGGTTGCTGTACTGCTAAATACCGCAAGTGGACATTTCTCTGTGGGTCTTTCTGGTACTTTAAATACTCACCTGTATTAAACTAGACTTGATGCATTGTTGCCATTGAACTCTGACACTGCATGAGTGAAATGACTTTCTAAATGTCAACTCTCTCCTATTACAGTTGGGGGAAACTGGAACATCTGTAGGAAAGTGTGCCAAATTTACTGTTAGGGATATTTTAGTATGATGATGGTGTCCTCCCCCCCTATATTCTTCTCCACTATTACTCTGGGGAGTTACCAGGTAGCATTTTTTATTCTGCTCCTGTGTACACTCTGGGTAGTTATTTCCCACTGTCTGAGCCATCCAATTAGAAATGTTATACATAGCTTTTTCTTCATTTTGATGGTTTTAGCCGTTATTTCTTTATTTTCTATTTCATTTATTTCTATTCTTATCTTTATTATTACCTGCCATCTGCTTGGTTTGAGTTTAGCTTTTTTTATTATTAATTTTTAAATATTATTTATATTTTTTAAATTTTTATTAACATATAATATATTATTAGCCCCAGGGGTACAGGTCTGTGAATCATCAGGCTTACACATTTCACAGCATTCACCATAGCACATACCCTTCCCAATGTCCATAACCCCACCACCCTCTCCCTAACCCCTTCCTCCTGGCAGCCCTCAGTTTGTTTTGTGAGATTAAGAGTCTCTTATGGTTTGTCTTCCTCCCAATCCCATCTTTTTCACTTTTTCCTTCCCTACCCCCAAAAGCCTACCCTGCCTCTCAAATTCCTCTTATCAGAGAGATCATATGATAATTGTCTTTCTCTGATTGACTTATTTCACTTAGCATAATACCCTCTAGTTTCTTCCACATTGTTGTTAATGGCAATATTTCATTTCTTTTGATGGCTGCATAGTATTCCATTGTATACATATACCACATCTTCTTTATCCATTCATCTGTTGATGGACATCTAGGTTCCTTCCATAGTTTGTGGACATTGCTGCTATAAACATTCGAGTGCACATGCCCCTTCAGATCACTACATTTGTATTTTTAGGGTAAATACCCAGTAGTGAGATTGCTGGGTAGTAGGGTAGATCTATTTTCTACTTTTTGTGTCCATATTGTTTTCCAGAGTGCCTGTACAAGCTTGCATTCCCACCAACAGTGTAGGAGGGTTCCCCTTTCTCTGCATCCTTGCCAACATCTGTCATTTCCTGACTTGTCAGCCAGAAATATTCTTAACATATCAAAACATCATGATATATATGAAATAAAAAAACATAGACAGTACATCTGCAATTCACATGGCCTTCTAAATTCCCAGATAGCTTTGCAGCTTTTCACAGTCCACTATAGATATCCCATTCCTCAGCTTTTCCTTTTTATTTTTATTTATTTATTTTTTTTTGGTCAGCCTCTTTGTTGCTTCAACTGTTATTTCCACCTTATTCAGCTGTGATTTTAGACAATTGCTTGTGATTGTTGTCAGTAAAGGCCCTGGAGAAAGCCTGTTTGCAGTGAACAAGCTCTCATTTATGTCATATAGAAATGAATCCTGCAAGTGAGGGTTTCTTGGGAGCTACCAGAAAAGTCCAATAATGACAAATTTCTGGGAATTGGGATATTTTAGGAGCTCCAAACCTATACTTCCCTCTCCGATGGCTGCTAAGTTTATGGTTTTTGCAGCTACCATATATTGTGAGGCTGTGATTTTCATGGTTACTGGGAAACTGGAGAGAGAAGAATAAGAATAGGGTGAGTTAAAATGCTATAATGCTTGCTGTGCTTTCTTCCTTTTTTCTGAATATTCAGTCTTCTCCCCTGAATAAATTCTCCTAAAATTGTTGCAAGCTTCCAGTTAATTTCTAGGGTTCTGAAAATTTCGATTAAAAAAAATTCTATTCTTTTTTAAAAAGATTTTATGTATTTATTTGACAGAGAGAAAGAGAGAACACAAGCAGGCAGAGCAGCAGGCAGAGTGGGTTGCGGGAAGTGGGGGAGCAGGCTCCCTGCCAAGCAGAGAGCCGGCCAAGCAGAGGGCCTGATGTGAGGCTCGATCCCAGGACATTGAGATCATGACCTGAGTCCAAGGCAGAGGCATAACCCGCTGAGACACCTGGGCACCGCTTCTATTCTCAGTGCTTTTAGGGAGGAACAGATTTTTTGAGACTCTATCCTTGGCCATTTTGGGAGTGCTGTTCATCAGATTTTAAATAAAGATTTTATTTATTTGAGAGAGAGAGAATGAGAGCTAGCAAGCATGAGAGGGGAAAGTCAGAGGAAGAAGCAGACCCTCCTCCATGCTGAGCAGGGAGCCCAATGTGGCACTCAATCCCGGGACTCCAGGATCATGACCTCAGCTGAAGGCGGTTGCTCAACCAACTGAGCCATCCAGGTGCCCCCAATTTTTTTTTTTTTTCATAGTCTGAATGTGTTCTTTTTAGAGCTATCACATCTTTCAGATGATGATATAGGGAAAGAAAGATGGCTTTTCCTCCCCCAGTGTACATATTGTTTACATACTGTTGAATTGACCATTTGCAGGAATTACTCTGAACTCTATGATAACTTACATCAAGTTTGAAACTGGACCTACTCTTGGCAAGTTCACAAGGTAATAGGCATGAGGTGATCTATTTTTCCTCCAGTGCAACATGCGTAGCTTTTCTTCAATTTTTGCTCCTAAAGATAAAAAATTGCCAGCTTCATAAAGCAGTTCTTTCTGATTCTTCAGTAGGAGATGGAACCCCCTTTCAATACCACAGTTCTCTGATTTACTTTCCTTACATAACATGCATTTTACCAGCCTTTAGTTTTCCAACTCAAATGAGGGACTCAAATGGTGAATATATAAGGTAAGGTGAATAAAAAGGTGGGAAGTCCAATGAAAGTAATAGGAGCAAAACACATTGAGATAATTTAGATTTCTGTGATGCTCTTTAGATCATCGCTTATTACAGTATGTTTAAGGCTAATTAAGTCTATATAAAATCGCTCTGTCTCTTAACCTAGGATATAATTTATTCTTTCCAATTTCAAAAGTGAACCAATCCAATTGCCAAATTATTGCATTAGCCAAATTTGAATTAAAACTTCTCTAGGTAACCACATTGTGGAATTGCCAATGAAAGCAGCAGGAAGTGCCAAGCTCTTTAAGAGGATCTCAGGCATATTTAGACTTGCTTGGCATTGGTATTTGTTCCTAATCACTCCAGGAAGTGTTGTGGTGGAAAATAAATCTGAAAAGAAGTGTGCCAGAAAAGCCAAGGGAGCCTCTGGGAACAATCAAAACACAGGCTAAGCCTTATGGTTCCTGATATACCTTCAGGACACTGTGTGCTGCTTCTCTGAGCTATCATTTTACAAAAGAAGAGGCCTGCTTTCTTTTACTTCAGCTTTTATGTTGGTTTGAATCCATAGACTATCTCTCACAGCATTTAAAATGCCTCATGTGCAATGCCTACAAGGGAGTGATTATAGCTGTGTTATTCTGATCTGTGCAGTGACAAAGGAAAATTTCTCAAATTTTGGTAGGAGTCCCATGTTTGGGCTTGATGAAGGACATATACACAATGATTTTAAGGGTGAACAAATAGCAGTTAGTGATAAACTAGTCATATAGCTGTTAGGCCTTTAAATTTTTCCCTGAAAAATTGCCTTGAAGTTTAAACAAATCCTTTAAAATTTATTTTAGAGAAGCTGTTATGATATCAAATAAATCATTTTATTTTATTTAGTATGACTGACAGTCCCATAGGTTTTTTTTAACTTTTATTTACAAAATCCATTTTTTAAAAGCTATGATTGTCTTGGTATCTATACACTAATAATGGCTGCTGAGTAGCAGAATGAAGTCAGTCAGTCATACTTGGTTCAAAATATCATTCTACCTCTCCTTCTTATGACTCCTTAAACAAATTTCTTAACTTTCTGAGCCTTAATTTTTCTTCTTACAACATAGTTAAGTACTAAATTATATTAAATGAAATTGTTTGTGAATGTATTAGCTCTTTCCTGGCACAGAGTGGACACTTTATAAAAGTTATTTGGAATTTGAATCTGATCTCTATTGGTCATCCATTCTCACCACCATGGGTCATTTAAATAGCAGTGGAAATCTTATTCTGAATCACCTTTGTAATCACAGGGTTACAAAGTGACCTTACTTGCCACCAGTTATGTTTAGGAAGCATACTTCTTCCTCCAGCCCTTTAGAAAAGGAAGAAGAGTAGAAATGAGCACATGCCCAATATATGCTAAGTTTTATGGTTAGGAAGATAAATATTTGTTGGTATCTAACTGTTATTGTTGACAAGTGCCTGGATCATGGTAGGTTGTTCCATATATAGTCTGCTACCTGAGTGGCCAAGGGTCAGGATTCTTGTTGATGGTGGAGGAACCTCATCTCCATAGGCTTCATATTTCTATATAGAAGGGGTTCCATGAGAATAAAACTCATGTTTTATCCTCTCCTTATCCTTAGTGCTCCTAAGGTAAGGAGATTGGTAAGCTTGGAAAGATTGGCAAGTTTGGAAAGAAGAATTTTGCATGTTTAACCTAATTCTCCCCCTACCTCCACCACTTCCCAATTTGCCTACAGAAAGCATACATTCTGCCATGGCCTTCCATTCCAGACTCTGCCCCTGTTGGGGAGGTCTGCAGGCTTTAGCATGTCCTATGCCAGGACGGTAACTCTACCTAATTTGGGAATCTAGTATTAGGAAACTCATGATTACTGAATACCCAAACCGCATCTCCCAATAAAATTGGTGTTTTGTTTTCTTCCTTCCTTCTATCACATAATCATTACTGAAGTTGGAAGGGAAAAATTGATTTCATTTATTAGCTTTCTAAAACTCCAGTATACATTTGACCCCCAAACTGCTGATGTGCTAACCTCTATCTGTATAATAGCAGGAACTCAATCTATTACTCTCAATACTTTGCTCAGTTATCCCCATACATTTCTAAGCTGGTGCTCAAAATGTCCATATTCTAGATGTATTTGTCACTTGGTGACAGTCTTTGTATGCTTATGTTCTAGCTCAAAAGTATACAGAATTACTGCCTGAGAAGGCTCACTTGCCATTTTACAGGATGTAAACGCTAGTTTACTCTAAGAAAAATATCTGCCGTGGTTCTTAAGCTATATAATCCTTTAGCTGCCAGAGTATTGTAAGGTTTTGGGCAGTACTGGGAAGAATGACCTCTTCAATTTTATGTCTCAACATTTAAAAAATTGAAGTCTCAAAGAACCTCTTCTTAGGTCCAATAATTTACAGACTCCTTTATACAAAAGAGTTTAACCATTTCTGGACCCCACCCCACTAATCATAGGGGTTTAAACATAGAACAAAAGTTCTTTTCAGAGCAAACATGATAGTATCTTTGCCATCCTTCTTTCTTAGTATTAGACTTCAAGCACAAACTCCATCTTGTTCTACTTACGAAAGAAGAACTTCCTATGTATAATACTGCACATGGATACCTGAGAAGTGGGTGTTGGATTGAGGGTTGATGGATGCTTGTCTGGTGATGTAACATAGGAGCTCCATTTTAGCTAACCATAGATGGTGTTGTTTTTGTTATTTGTTTTCACTGTTCCTCTAAATACTATTGGATGTTTACTACTATTATTGAAGACAGGTTGTATTTGTATCTCTATAACCTGAAGTATATTTTTATTTATGGATACAAAGATGTATAATATTATGTACCATTTCTTAGCCAAGAGCACTTCCATGAAAATTATCCTATGAAAATTATAATGTTTATTTTATGAAATGGTGGCTGGTTAGAGAGCCACAAAACATGTCTTTGCTCTCCTATTTAGGTGCAGGTGTTTGGAAGCAGCCCAAGCCTCAGATTTTGTGATCCAAAAAGAATTAGACCTAAAATTGCCTCTTCTTTTTCCCTTTGGCTGACTTTATTTAATTCATGAAATTGGTCTCTTGTGAGTCTGAGAACTTGTTTTAAGGTGGGGTGTTGTATGCACATGGGAGTTAAGAATGAGATATATGAGTAGAGCTGTGAAGAGATAGAGTGACCTAAATATCTGGGAAGTAGTTTCTATGCTTGAGTTTCTATTGCCATGAAAAATAGATAAAATTGTCAGTACAAATTAACCCTGCACAACCTTCAGCTACATATGAATTAAGTAATTTTCAAGTAAAATGAAAAATTCAAGAGATAAAAATCTCATCCTAAAGTGTGCCAACTTTTAGCTTAAAGTATTCTTTTACAATTGCTTGCATGTTTTACATTAGAAATATCCTAGAAAAAATTACTAGAAATTAAAAAAATACAGAAATATGTTCTTTACCATGGATATACATGCAATGTCATGAGTCTAACATTTATTCAGCTCCCCGTAACCCTCTTTTTTTTTTTTTAATTTTTAAGCCTAGAATTTCAGTAGGGACAGTGAAAAGCCCTTATAAATAAAAGTCAGAATATCTACAGTAATGAAAAAGGAGAAGGAAAATACTAGTTGATAATTAGGATTTTGAGGTGATTCTCCAATATGATGTCGTAAGGCAATTTAGAAATATATTGACACACCATTGGTGTTTTTACAGCTGTTGTTTGAACTAGTAAATATTAAGTAAGTCCCTATTACGAGCAAGTTACTCTGCTGAGCACTTGCAGAGTAAAGATGCAAAGATGCCAAAATGTAGTCAATGTCTTTAAGATCACAATCTGTAACAGGTAGTCATATGTGAACCATTGAATTAAGAGATGCATGTAAGTTGTATTCTATTATAGTATAGATTTATGAGTTACTTCAAAGTTGCACATTAGTAATTGACAAATGAGTAGTAAAACCAGGAAGTGCTTAAGAGGAGATGTAAGTGAGAAAGACCATACTGCCTTCTGGAGTAAGTGAAGGTAATTCTAATAAGAGCCAATTTGCTGGGCAATGTTCTAAGGACTTTGCATATATTAACTTGTTTTACACAAATGATAACCTCTATCATTTTTGAATATGAAGAAATTGAGGCCAAGAGGTTGAGTAACTTGCCCAAGGTAGTGGGGGAAACAGAATTTGAACTATGCTCTATCATTCCACATGCTTTGCCCTTTATAGTTCTGAATGAGGGATTTTGTTTACTAATCCTTCATAATCATGTGACCTGGATACATATAAGTAGTCTGCTTTTAAAACAACTATGAGTATGAAATACATGGGACAAATAATATGTTATCTAAGTTGGTTTTAAATGTATGTTTCTTTTCAAATCCATGGGTGACCAGAGTTGTTTGATCATTTATGACTATTGTTCCATTCTTTCCTCCCCTCCTTTTTATTTTTTTTATAGTTAAGAGGTACTGGGGGAGAAAAGTGCTTGAGTAATCTCTTGGTTTGGATAATTAGACCTTAGGCACATCTCAACAACAAAAGACAATCACTAAATTGTTAAACTTAGTACAAGACATATTTTGCCTTTCCTGAGATGGAGGGAGAAGAAAATGAGAAGAAAGAGGAGGTCAGTGAAAAGCAAGAGAAATTAGCAGCTTGGGAGACTAGATGAGTGCTGGCTAGAGAAGGGATTAAGTCAATACCTCCAAATTCAACTCCTGTCAGAGAAATTTTGAGAAAAATGGTATCTGAAAAATGAATTTTTAAATTGGAGCTATGCCATACTCTTTGAATCTTTTGAAATCTGTAATTTCTTTCTCATAATGATCAGTGTGAATATGATTTTGAAAAAGGTAATATTTGTTTTAATTTTTTGAAACCAGTAAAATGTATGAATTCACAATTTTGTTGACACAGTGAAAAACGGAGACAGCACATGTAGAAGTAGAAGATAAAGATAGAAGGTGATCATGGGGATGTTTAATGCTTCTACAAGCTGTAGGAATTTAAGTTCAAGTCATTCACTCTAGAAGGGCAGGGAATTGTGAGTTCAAGTCACTCAATCTAGAAGGACAGGGAACAATAATTTCAACTGATGCAGCACAATTAAAAGAGATTATCTGGGCACCTGGGTGGCTCAGTGGGTTAAATGTCTGCCTTTGATTCAAGTCATCATCTTGGCATCAGTTGGACTCCCTGCTCGCCAGAGACCCTGCTTCTCCCTCTCCCTCTGTTGCTTCCTCTGCTTGTGCTCTCTTACTTTTTGTCAAATAAGTGAATAAAATCTTTTTTAAAAAAAGTGATTATAAATTTAAGTTTGTTAACAATTTTCTTTTCAGTTACATATTTTAGACCACGAATTTCCCTACTTTGCTTGAGAATAATGTAGTTTTCCTGATAAATCTCTTTCAAATTGCCATGACCTTCAGCAATCTTATGATTACACTCAAATTCTTTTTAAAAGGTCTTTTTTTCTTGACTACAGTAGAGATATTATTGATTTACAGTTACAGGCAACTTAGATCTATCCTTACTGTGACTACGAATGTGGTATTTTAATCTCAGACACACTTTCTTTCTCGCACTATCTCTCTCTCTCTCTCTCTCTTTTTTTTTTTTGGTAACACCAGTCAGAACCTCTGCTTTAGCATTCGTCATATGAATGCTAAAATGGTTCTCATTTTTTAATGAATTCCTTGGAAGCTGAAATGATCACTTTCATGTTTAAGCTTTCCTTTCTCTATCAAAAATTTTTTTCATAGGTTTAGTCAGAATTGCCAAGTGTCTTTTCAGGGTCTGTTAGTATGTCTCTTCATTTTATTTATTTATTTATTATTTTTTAATTTTCTTTTTCAAATTTTTATTCAAATTCTAGTTAGTTAACATATAGTGTAATATTGGTTTCAAAAGTAGAATTTAGTGATTCATCAGCTTACATGTAATAGCTAGTGTTCATCATAACTAATGCCCTCTTTAATACCTGTCACCCATTTAGCTAATCCCCCACCCACCTCCTTCTGTCAACCCTCAGTTTATTCTCTATTGTTAAGAGTTCCTTTGGGTTTGTTTCCCTCTCTCTCTCTCTTTTTCACCTCTTCCCATGTGTTCATCTGTTTTGTTTCTTAAATTCCACATATGAGTGAAATCATATGGTATTTGTCTTTCTCTGGCTGACGTTTTCACTTCGTATAACACGCCCTAGCTCTATCCACGTCATTGCAATGGCAAGGTTTCATTCTTTTGATGGCTGAGTAGTATTCCATTGCATGAGTGAGTGTGTGTGTGTGTGTGTGTGTGTGTGTACCACATCTTTATCCACTCATCAGTTAGTGGACACTTGGACTCTTTCCATAGTTTAGCTATTGTTGCTAATGCTCTTATTTTTATTTTTTTAAAAAGATTTATTTATTTATTTGACAGACAGAGATCACAAGTAGGCTGAGAGGCAGGCAGAGAGAGAGAAGCAGGCTCCCTGCTGAGCAGAGAGCCCAGGACCCTGGGATCATGACCTGAGCAGAAGGCAGAGGCTTTAACCCACTGAGCCACCCAGGTGTCCCGGTAACTCTCTTAATTTTAAATCATGAATCTTCTTTATGGTTCTCACCCAAGAGAAGGGAGTTCTAAGCAGTCTCATTTCTTACTTTCTCACATATTCAGTGCAGTTGTGGTCAGGAGGAAAATGCTTTGTACTGAGATTTGGGGCATAGATTCAGGTTCTGGCTTCAGTTTCTGCATCTCCAAAATATAGTCTGAACACCTATTCTGGTGAGGACTAAACAAAATAGCTTGGGACAGCACTTTGTAAATGATAAATGGCTATAGAAATTGTAGATATTATTTAAAAGAAGAAATTATTTCAGCCAAAAATGTTCTGCAGTCAAATGCTCTACCCCTGAGCTATACCCCCTGAAAATGTTCTGGATTGAAACAAATAATCTATCTCTTTTTCCTCCCTCTTTAAGCTCCCCCTTTTAATTGAAAAATGAATACTGGGGGAAATCTTAGCTCCTTGGCAAGTAAATTGACCTGGGGAGCAGTTTTTCATCCTTTGCCTCTTAGGAGAAAGCTTAGAATCTTTGAATTTTTACTGATATGATTGAAAAAATAGGGTTTCAAAATGAGGTGGTGCTGAATTCCAAAAAAGCATGAGAAAGCACAGCAGAAGATAACTGACCTTTGCTGGAGTTAAGAGCTCACAGTAATTTTTTACTCTTTCCTTACTTTTTGAGATGTATGTAAAAGGTCATTTTACATAAATTAATGTGAATTATATTTATTTAGGAGAACTATGCTGTTCTAGTTATAAAGAATTTATCTGTCAGGAAATGTATATATAGGTTTTGGAAATTGGATGTTAATATCTGCCATTAGTCATAGAGATATTAGTGCATGTGATATAACTTTTATATATGTGTATAATCTTTGAAGTTCACAGAATTAAAAAAAATTAATTTTTCTTTACACATTTAGGAATCTTCTGGCATCTTTAACTGTTCTGTGAAGTCTGCTACAATATATTGTAAGTAAAGTGATTTCCTACTTTTGGGGGGAGAATATTTTGCTTTGCATGTGCCACATACATCATCTTCATGCTTTCCAGTTTCAGATATAAAGGGTATATGTCACATACTTTTAAAGTAGATACAAAGACAACCCTCAATTATTCATAGCAATGAAGAGAAGTAATATGGATGTTGTGGCAAGTGCAGGTTTAGATAATTTGAATCCATTTGTTCTCTTTATGAAATCTTTCTTAATGGGGGCACAATTTCAAGAAGTGCTTATATAGCACCTTTAAAGTTATTTAAAATAAATCAATAAAAGTATATGTAACAATTATATGAATAAATATTTAAGTTTTAGGTATGAAAAGTATACTTGTCACTATGCAAAATGTATAGCAACACTATTCCTACCTACTGACTTTGCAGTCGAGGAATAAGAAGGTTGAAGAGAGATGGCAGAATGTGGTAGGATGCATTTGTGCTTTAGGTAATATTTTATTTCATTTTCTTTCACTTTGTGGATCTTTGAGCCAACGTTTCTTTTTCCCTAGCATAAAAGGGAAAATATTTAGACATATGGGTCACAAAAGGCATTTATGCTCAAAATATCTCCTCAACTCCATGATCAAAATACCTCTGGCATTACGAGGTTCTGGAAAAACCCAGAGTGTATTTTTCTGATTAGACTTGGGACAGTGTCCCAGTGGTCCTATCATCCTTCCCTCCACCTGGCTTAGGCACTTTCTCTGTACAGTGTGTGCAGTACTGTTTGGCTGCTGCTTCATTACTAAGTAGTATCAGTTGCACATGTGGGCTGGCTGCAGGGGGCCTGGACCCACGGAATACCATCTGAGTGGAGTTTTCCACTCGATGTTTGGTTTGGCCTTGTCCACGTGATGTCTTGCCAAACCTGTGAACTCCTGTCTGAATTCACTCATTCCTGGATGGGAAATAATCCTCATGCTGTTGTCAGAGAACCCTGATCTTTCACTGTAAACCTGGCGGGATGTCTGTTGGCCAGACCAAAGTATCAAGAAGCCAGATTTTTCTCTGTGAAGGACGTGTCTGTAGTGGATGGTACTTGTTCTAGTGAAAGAATTTAGGGTTGTGGTGTTGGCCAGGCTTATCCACTTAAAAAAAATGAGAAACTCATAAATGTAGCACTGAAAACCCTCCATTTAAAATAATGGAGGCAATGACTGTTTCAGGTCCTCTGCCAAGATAAAACAACGTATGGTACAGGATGTTATCTTAGAAACAGAATTTTGTGTTTAGGTCTACAGTCTTAGAAAGTTAGCAAAGTGTTATTTTATAAAGCAAGCATGGCACATGGGCATCTGTGCCAAGGGTGTGGTGATCCTGTTCCAGGCATCACATCGAAGCTTTATCCAACTCTCTTGCACCTGTGAGGTTGAACTGGTTTTTATATTTTATTCCTGTGCCAGGATCTCCCCCGTCACCCTTTTTTTGGATGTACTGTGTCTATGGCAAATGAAGTCCATAAATTAAATAAGTAGATATTTATTTCCTTTAACTAACATGGTACTGGACATTTAATTTATTATTGTTTAAAGTTAAGTACACAGATCATATTATACAACTCCATAAATTTTCACAGAGTGAACATACTCATATTACTACTACTCAGGACAAGAAATAAAACAATTTTCAGTACCTCAGGAGCTCCTCCTGTGCCCTTCACAGTCACTACCCTCTCCTCCACTCCATAAATATTTTCTGTCCAGTCTTTTGAGTATATAGAGATGGAATCATATAGTACAGTGTTTTGGGGAGACCAGTTTTGTTTAAAATTAAGTTTATTTGATATACCCATTTTATTGTAAATAGCAGCAGTTTTTAATTTTTCATTATAGGTAGCCTTCTGTTGTATGTATATAGCAAAATTATTGATTTATTCTACACTGAATGGATATTTGGGTGATTCCCAGTTTTGAATATTATAACTAATGCTGCTGTGATTATGTATGCATAGTTTTTAATGAACATTTGCATGCATTTCTGTTAGGTATTGAATTAAAGTAGAATTTCTGGGTCATAGGATGTGTATTTTACAATAATAGAGGATATTACTGAAGTTTTCCAAAGTGTTTGTGTCAGACTGTGCTTCAATAAGCTATATATGAGAACTCCAGTTTCTCTTGGTCATACATATGTCTTACTATTGTCAACCTTTCTAATTTTAGCCATTCATACTTGTGAAGTGATATCTTGTTGCATTTCTCTCATTAGAAATTAATGCATCGCCCTGTTTGCAGCACACAAAAAAAATACATTGCAACATCCAAATTATGTTTGGATAATACATAATAATAGATATTAATACATACTTATCCATAATCGATCCATAGTTATCCAATTATGTATCCATCAATACATAATTATGCATAATTATAATTATGTAATTATGTAATACATATAATTTATATAATATATTATATATGATATACAAACAATATATAATATATGATATATAAACAATATATAATATAGAATAATGCAATACATATAATATGTATAATATAATACATATATTACATAATTATCTATATTAATATTATGGATAATATTATGGATTATATATATATAATATCCATTTTAATGAATACATTATTGAATATATTGAATATATGAATATATTTAATGAATATATATATTAATTTAATGTGGTTGTGTGCTTTTTCATATCTTTAATGGTCATTTTTATGTGCCTCATACCCTTTTTTTTTAATTTTTATTTTTTATAAACATATATTTTTATCCCCAGGGGTACAGGTCTGTGAATCGCCAGGTTTACACACTTCACAGCACTCACCAAAGTGCCTCATACCCTTTTTAATGATTCTTCAAGTTTTCTCTGGGTTTATCTTTTTCTTATTGATTTATGTGTTTTCAGATTATGTGGAATGAAATCCTTTGTTGATTATGTGTTCTTCTATTTTTTCTTTTGTCATAATGTTGTGTTTTGATTAAGAGATGATTAATTTGTTTGTGTGTATCCATCCTGCTTAAGAAATCTTCCTGTATTTCAAAGTCATGAATGCTATATGAGCTTACAGAAGCTTTACTCTTTTATCTTTTACATCTTTATTTCTCTACTTTAAAAATTTCCTTTTTTTGTTTTTCAGCAGTTTTGCTACGTTTTTGTTTGTTTTATTTTGTGTCTGTCTTGCTTGGATTTCATAAAGGTTCTTAAATTTGTGGATTGATGTCTGTTTTTGTAATATTGTTAGGCAACATCATATAAGATTTTGCCTCACTATCTCCTCTCCTTTTAGGTCTTCAGTAATTTGTCCAATAGATCTTTCATATACCTTTATTTTTCATCTTTTCCTCTCTCTGTTCTTTAGTCTGCGTGTTTTAAATTGAACTAACTTCCAGTTCTAATTATCTTATCTCCTGTTTAATGTCCATAAATTTCTTAATTTTGGTAATTGTCTTTTTCAGTTTAGAATTTTTGATTGGTTTCGGTTTTTGGTCAGTTTCTCCATTTTCCCATCTATTTTCTGAAATAATTAATCACAGTTATTTTGAAGAAAAGTTATAGTGTGAGAACCCTGAAGTTTGCATCATCTTGAATCTGTTTTTTTTTTAAATTTTTTTCTTGTTTTCTGAGCATTTAACTCTCTCTTCTAGCATGCTTAATTATTACAAAAAGTTAAATGTCAGATAGCATATATGAAAAATCATAGAGATAAATTTATGAAGTTCTACTTGATGCTGTCTTTCTCCAGAGAGACTTTAGTATTAATTTACTCTGCACTTAGAGCAGGAACAGATGACCTTTACCTGGTCTTGAATCGAACTGATCAACACTGAATTTTTATGAGAGTTTTGCCCTTAATTCTAAAGTCTGGCCCTTTTGGAGGTCTGGGCCTTTTATCAGGGGCTGTCAGATTTGCCAGCCTCTGAACTTCAGTTTTTATCTCCTTAGACTGTTCAGTACTCAATTCAGGTTTTTAGCATTTGGCCATTATTTCTGCTTTGCCTCTTTCTCCTGCCCTTCTTGTAGCCTAACAAATACCTTGAAGGGAAAAACACTACAATATTTACCTCCCTTCTCTCCAGAATCTTGGATACTCAAATTATTTTATTTTCAAATACTTTTTTTCTTTCCCCAACTATTCTATTTATCTCAGATTAATCCTGTAGGAATTTTGCTCTGCAGCAAGCCGCTCCACCAACACCAGGAGCAGGAAATCCTATAGGCTTTATCTTTGAGAGGCGTCTACTAGGTTTATTTTTGTATTCCCAGTGACTTCTACAATCCTCAATACATGAATATGCTCAGAAATTTCTTCAATGAATAAAACTATGCAAGAGAAACAAAAACAGACCCATTTTAAGGGGACATTTTTGGCTTAATGAAATAGCTAAGAGTTAGTTAAGATTCTTTAACAACATATTTCATAGAATCTTTCTTCACAACTCGAGTTCTCTTTTATCTTTTCTCCCCCTCTGTAAAACATTTGGAACCCATTCTACAATTTATCTCCTAGTCTTATATTGTCTTAATAGTATGTTTGATGTTATAAAGCAAGCAAGTATGTGTGTGATATTAACATTAGGTAAGCTCTACAAGACAGGCTCTGTTACATTTCTGTTACATTCTGGTGCTAAAGATACTGATGTGATAATTTTTTAAAATGTAAGACAGTCAAAATGGAAGTGCTACATTCTACACTTGAAGGATTCATATAATATATATTGCAGTATATATTTTTTAAGTTAAAATTTCAAATATGTACATTTAGTAGATTTTGTATAGGTTTTGATGTGTAGATTTTTGGGGGTAGATTTTGTAGATTATTTCTGTAGTGCATGCAGAGCACTATGTTTTTGAGTTAGCGTCCCGATGCTCTATCAGTGTCATTCACATTTGCCAACATGACGTGATTATAGGAGGCAGAGTCATCATTGTTGTAAGGAGATCTGTTTACTGTGTGCTTAATATGTGATAGATGCCATGGCAATTATTTTATATGAATTATCTCATTTAATCTTCATAATAACCCAATTCAAAGTTACTATTTTTATCCCAGTTTTTAGGTAAGGAAACTGAGGTGGAAAAAAGTTAAATCACTTTCCCAAGGTTATAGAGCTAGTAAGTGGAAAAGTGCTTGGGTCATGCTTGCGGTAGTATGAGGCCCTAACAAAGTATGTTACACTATTCTACTTTCCAATGAAAATTCTCCAGTCCCTTGTCCTGGTAATGAAGAAGAAACAGAGAGAGAGGTATGATTCAGTTTATTTTCTCATTGCCTCAGCACAGTAACACTGAAGAGGAGGAGAAGGAATGCTTATTTTGAAGTTCTCTTTCATCTTAGGGATATATAATTATCTGTAGGAGAGATGTTTTACAATAAGCATGAAGATTTGGTTCAACAATTTGTTTCTCTCATATCCTGAGTTCTTTTGTTTCTTCATTTTTCGCTGGAAAACTGTTATACTCAGGAAATTTATAACATAATGCTGAAAGTGCCAAGGTAAAAGATCAAACGGGAGGGGGTGCCTGGGTGGCTCAGTTAAGCCTCCCACGCTTGATTTCAGTTTGGGTCATGATCTCAGGGTCCTGAGATTGAGCCCTGTGTTGGGCTCTGTACTCCAGTCTCGGGAAGACTCTCTCCCTTTGCTTCTACATTCTGTCTCTCTCAAATCAGTAAATAAATATATTAAAAAAAGAATCAAGTGGGGTAAAAATGTCAATGACAGACTAAAACAGTATGCTTCTTTAGTTGAGAAGAATAAAAGCTGAGTGGATGTCTTTAAAGTCTAGAAAATCACAGTTTTTTAAAATTAAAAACAATATATGAAAGAAATATGTTGGTGATAAGTGTTTAGAAGAGGAAAAAATCATGCTTTTTAAATTTATTTTTTATTTTCAGCATAACAGTATTCATTATTTTTGCACCACACCCAGTGCTCCATGCAATCCGTGCCCTCTATAATACCCACCACCTGGTACCCCGACCTCCCACCCCCCGCCCCTTCAAAACCCTCAGATTGTTTTTCAGAGTCCATAGTCTCTCATGGTTCACCTCCCCTCCCAATTTCCCCCAACTCCCTTCTCCTCTCTATTTCCCCATGTCCTCCATGCTATTTGTTATGCTCCGCAAATAAGTTTTCATTAGGAAGAATTGAGAACCAGTTAGCCAGATTGAAGCGATAGAGAAGTCCGTATTCACAGAAATTCAAAATTAGAGAAGTGAAGATTGTGATGGGTTCTGCTTTTATTGGATTGATTGTAAGAGTGGAGGAGCATCTCTTTCAGAATTATGGAGATAAATAATGTCCTGAGGGTAACTGGGAACTTACAAACATATACAGTTATTATACACATTATTTGGATGTTGCAACTAGAAATGTATTTTTTTCTGTGCTGCATGCAAACAGGGTGATGCATACTTCCATGCCGCTGCTGGTTATAAAGTATAGGCATTTCAGGAGCATGGATTTTAATCCATTTTCTGTGATGCTAGGTTAACCTCATTCTTCTAAAATGTTTCTTCATTTGACACAGTTATGGTAAGATTCAGTAGTGGATATAAAAATAATGGTAACTTTAAAAAGTTAGAAAATGAGTTTTTCTCTCACACAAAAATTAGATCAGGCATGTTATGGTAGTTTTGTTTTATAAAGCATTTAGGACTCAAGGCATCTTCTAGCTTATTGTTTTTCTGTGATAGCCTCTATTTCCAAGGTCACCTCCTAGTCCACAACAGCTTCTTTCCTCATTAGCCAGCATGTTTAGAGAGGACAGAGGAGAAAGGAAAGATCATGTGCCAGTTACCTTTTAAGGAAAGTTTTCAAAAGTTGCCTCAATAAACTTGTACTTATATCTTATTGACTTGAAGAACCAGATCATTTGGTCAAATCTACTCCTACAAAGGAGTCTTTATTTTGGGTTGTCAAATGCCCACTTAAAAACCAGGTGTTCTGTGGGTGAAGAACAGAATAATTTTTGGAGGACAATTAGTATTCTCAAGAATATAGGGTTTCTAGGATCATAAGTATTCTGGTTGCCCTTTTATAGGTAAATTTAGTTTTCAGCTGCCTTATGGTCCTTCTAACAAACATAGTAATCTGGGCTGCATAGAAATAGAAATGGAAGTGGAAATGAGTAGAAATGCTGCATGCTTTGGTTTTCAACATAATGTAACTAACTGTTTTAGAATCAAAATCTTCACCATGAATTATAGATATAGGTAGGTAAAGAGTTGTCCTCTGCCTACTCTGGTTTTCATATTTTGCGAAGTACAAGAAGTTCAGGGTTGTTTCAAGTCATTTAACACATATTCAAATGTTTTCTGGAAACATTTAAGTTCATTCTTTTAAGATACATGAGAAACTAATGAAAGAATGTGTCTTTATATTCCTAATTGTTTCTTTAAGGTAAATATTTGACCAAAATCATTATTATAATTACCTGCTATGTTATAGTCACTGTGTAAGTGTTTGATGCACAAATTTTATCTTCTAATACTCTCAACAGTCCTAGAAGGTAGGTATTTTTGTGTACATCTAAGAATACTGATGCTTAGAGAGTTAAGAGACTTATCCCAAATCTCAAAAGTCATGTCAAGGTTGGGCATTAAAATTCAACTCAAAATATGTACTTTTAATCACCATACTGCATTGATTTTAATCTTCTTCCCTCTCCTAAAATTAATTAACATTGTTAAAAAGAAAAGGGATAGTTTTCCATTAAAGATAAATATGCATTTTTGCTTGAAATATTATACTGTTGCCTATATACACAAATAATACACACACAGACACACACACACACACACCCCGTATGGGTCATTGCAATATGAAGTATTTTTTTCTGAGCATCTGAGTTATTGCAAAAACTGTCTTTTGGGTATGTTGATAAGGACAGATTTATAAGGTTATAAGTTTCATAGATGACAACTTTTAGATCTTCAGTTATTACCCATGGATTTTGGGGCTTTGTGAAAATACACAGTACAGGAAATTTCTGCAAGTTTAGCAGAAATCAACTTTATGGGATACATTGGGTAGAAAAATTAATGGAGAGTATAAAGCCACCGCAGAGTCCTTGGATTACTGGTGGATTTGAAAATGAACAGGTATTTGCAAGAACAGTAGTTTGACTGCTTATTATACTTTGTGCTCTTCTCTGATCACATTACATGATGTAAACCAATGAATCAGAAATTGGATCTGTATGGGGAGATGTGGATGACCACAATTCCCTACTAGTCACTGCTTCTACAGATGAGGTATTCCAACATTCCAGGAATCATTTTGGAAATCAACCAGAACTCAAGCTTTGTCAGTAAAGTTTGCTAAAATGCTTACAGATAGAGCATATAGTGCTGATCTGAAGCCAGTCCCAGCAATTTCTGCAAATAACCTCTAAATAACCTTCTGGATTGTAGTCCTTTGTTTTACACAGTTCTGCTTACTGTCTTCACTTCAAAAATGACATGTATCTCCATGATGTCAGTATTTATTCTCAGGGAACATGACTCTCTTAAATTCTACTGTCTGTATGCCTCTAAGAACTGGTCTCATCCATGTTGTTTCTGTTATGTACGCCTGCATTTATAAAGCAGAACTGATAGAGCTAGTGGGATTTACTCATGAATAAGGGATATTATTGAGAGTATTCTCTAGTCTTATAATACATGGTAGTTTCTAAGATTTTGTTTTCATTAGATATAGCAGCTTTTGATTTATATATAAATTAATTTTCTCTTAGTGTGTTTGTTGGATTGTTAGCACCAAAATCACCCAAGGTGCTTATTAAAAAAGTAGGAACTTAGGCACCATTCAGAGCACCATTCTGGAAGCAGAATGTCTGAGAATAGTTCTCAGAATCCGTATTTTAAAGAAATTTCCCAGGTGATTTGATGACATAAAAGTCTATAAACCGCTACCTTGTAAGAATAAGTACATATGTCAAGGTGTTTAACATAAGGTGTTTAGAGCTGACATTATTCCTTCTTATTTTGTATAAATTCCTTCCTTTTCTCCTTATCTTCATTTTTTCCCCCTCTCCCCAAATATAACAGAAATTTTTGGAAAAAACTGTGACCATAGGAAATTCAAGATCTATTCTGTAGCTATCTTTTGACATTCAATACATAATAGATCTGGGGCTGATCATATATAATGGGATATTTAAATGATTTGAAACTTAGGACACTGCCAGGTTTCTCTTTTCTGTGAGATCTAACCTTTTAGTCTTCCTTGGAACCACCGTTTTCCTCTTCTCAGAAAGGAGGAATTTTTATTTATATTTTAAAAAATAAATGTCATGTTTTTGGGTTACATGATGGCTTTCACACTTGTCTAGTTACATGACAAGCATAACGTTCTAAAAATTTTTACTACTAGAAAATATAACAAATTCAAAATAGTTATGAATCATATGTAAAAATTATATAGTAGTTTATGTTAACTGTTACCTGCTTTACTTGATTTTTGGATTATAATATTTTGATAGTAGAATGCTTCCTTTAGATTCTTGTGGTTTGAGATTCAAAGGAGAGAAACAGGGGAAAAGACATTAGTTGTCAATAAGTTTCTATGATTCATCAGTGCTACCTATGAAAGAAGAAAGCATTCAGGATGGTATTCATACTTTTTTGCAATGCTCAATAACAACATTGCCATGTTAATATATAAATGTAGCTCTAACAAAAATAATTGTGGATATGTTGCCTGAATCTGACATAATATGGTAGCTGTTTCTGTGAGACAGTTACCATAAATACTGGCTTAGACAATCTGTATATTACATTTCCCAGGCTGTGATCATGGTCTCAGAGTGAGTGTATGATCCAACCTAATAAGATCAGAATGCATCTCAGAGGTCTTGGGGACCTATTGGAGAAGAGGCTTTCTTTTTCTGCTGTAAAGATGTGAAATCATGGTTGTTATGCTATTTTTTTTAAAGATTTTATTTATTTATTTGACAGAGAGAGATTACAAGTAGGCAGAGAGGCAGGCAGAGAGAGAGAGAGAGAGGAGGAAGCAGGCTCCCTGCTGAGCAGAGAGCCCGATGTGGGACTCAATCCCAGGACCCCGAGATCATGACCTGAGCCGAAGGCAGCGGCTTAACCCACGGAGCCACCCAGGCGCCCCGGTTGTCACGCTATTTTGTCTCTGAAAGTTGAGAGCCAGTTTGGATAGTGCAGCCAACCTAGAGAAGGGGAGCCAAAAGATAAAGACAAAGGAACCAGTTTTGGTTGAAGACATTTAAATTCCCACATCAAAAATCACTTGAAGGCAAACCTATGCCTGAGGTTTTCAGTTATATGAGCTAATACATTGACTTTTGTTTGTTTGTTTAAGTCAGGGTGTGTGTGTGTGTGTGTGTGTGTGTGTGTGTGTTCCGACTGACAACTGAAAGAGTCCTAACTGATTTACTTTCTACCAGTGCTTATCAGATTTCATTATTACTGCTTAGAAAGGATGTGACTTCCTTGCTAGACTGTTACCTCCATGAAGATAGGCCATGTCTCTCTGCTGTTGTGTACCTAGTACCTACCACAATTCTAGCACAGAGTAAGCATGTGATAAACATTTTAAAATGTGAATATGCAATTTATTATACTTCTCGATATGGCCAATATTACACTTTTGTGTTATAACAATTTGTTCCTCTATATTCTTTAAAGAAAAAACACCCCTACATCCCAAACCATTTTCTCTGTCTTTTGTACTGATCATGATATGTCTTGCCACCCACATTGTTTTCCTTTCTACCTTACTATTGCATTAAAATAAATCAAAGCAAGTCTTGTTTGTCTATTATTTTTTAACCAGTTATTCCCTGCCTTTTTAGCCATTCCTTTGTGTCCATACATTTTATTTATATTTCAAATGCAGCAGATTTTACAGTGTATTATAATTAATAGTTTATGCTTTGCTTTTCTTTGTTCCTGAGATTTTATGTATTCTTTGAAAATAGAAACTAAATCTTTTTTTCATTTTATATTGCCAATGACTCATAGCATTTTACATTCTTTTTTTTTTTTTTTTTAAGATTTCATTTATTTACTTGACAGACAGAGATCACAAGTAGGCAGAGAGGCAGGCAGAGAGAGGAGGAAGCAGGCTCCCCACTGAGCAGAGAGCTGGATGTGGGGCTCGATCCCAGGACCCTGGGATCATGACCTGAGCCGAAGACAGAGGCTTTAACCCAGTGAGTCACCCAGGCGCCCCTTCATTCGTGTTTTTAAAATACAGGCATTTTTCTTTAGTTTCTGGTTCTACTCTCTTTAGTGTTTTATGCTATTATAAACATACCTGAACTGAATATTCCTGGAATTTTTGTATTCCCATATGAGGGTTGTCATCTATGTGGTTAACTCATCAATTTGCATATTGGGTATTCACTGCAAAAGGGACTCCAGCGATGGTCAAATTACTGTGGAGGGAAGCTTGAAAAAATTAGATTTTAACAGTAACCATTCATAAGCACCAAGTTTGACAGTTACTTGGCAATAATATTTAGCCCATATGAAAATGGAAATACAAAACCCAAGAACTAAACTGTAAAAGCAGAGACCCTTGAGAATGTCCAACGTAAGGAAAGAGCCCTTGTGTTAAAAATATTTTGGACTACCTAGGCTTTCAAAAATACTTCATTGATAGTGAGGTTCTAGTGGTAGTGACTATTTGATTGCCTATTGAACGGTCATTCCCCAGCCCTTCTTTCTAGACAGAGAACACACATCTGTTCAGGGAATGCACATGTAATGCATTATGAAGGTATGTGTTTAGGAAGGTAGTTTCTTTTTCTAGCAGTGGAGAGGACAAGTTTTGAGCCATTATGGGAATGTCAATGTCCCTGACAATGGCTGTTCTAATGATGAGCATGTAACCCAGCCCAGACCAGTGAGATATAGAGGGAATTCCACCTGAAAATAATGGGAAAACATTTCTTTCCTAAAAGAGAGAGAGAGAGAGGAAGAAGAGAGAGAGAGAGAACCCACCAACCCTTTGCAATATGTCATAGATTCCAAGGTGAATATTAAATATTAAGGAAAAAGAGAAATAGGTAAATATTAAAAGAAAAGCTATCAAAAAGAGATTTTTTAATAAATTGGAAACTATTCAGTGGTGGCACTTAGCTATAGCTCTAAGATAGCTAGCCCTAGGAAATAATGGACTGTTGCTCAACTTGTTATCAGAAAGTCCTCACCCTGAGATGTAACCAGTCCAAGAGAATTTATGAACTTAGATATTGGTAATGGCTACCTGATATAACTGAAAGAAGAAAGATGTGGTAATATTAAGTATAAACAGATGGGATATGATTTTTTTTATTCCAGATCAAGGGGATAGAAAGTAAAAGTATGTCCTATGTTCAGTCTTACACAAGGAAAAAATAACCTGGGCTGCTGACATGAAGATCCTGGTTAGTTTGGCACTTACATACACTCCCTAGAGTGAGAAAGGTAGAAGCTAAAGATAGCTTAATAAAAAAGATATTCTTCATTTCAGTTTACCCTGACTTGGTTATCATTAAGCAGAAGTCTGAGTATGAATTAGATTTCCCATTCATCTTCGTTCCAGAATGGTGACTGATACAGGTGGTGAGTCCATGGATATTGATTGACTGTAAAATAGTAGGCCTTTTGCTTGCTATATATACTTCCTATTGATTAAGTTATCATGAAAGCTCTTCCTTACAGTCTGTTTTAGAGCGATAAACTGATGCTCTCATATACTTCATTGCTTCTTTCAGTCATTATTTACTGATCTCAGAGCTCTAGAATCAGCGGTAGACAAGCAAACGCTTGACTGATGGCTTTCAGAAGGATTTGAAACAATTCTAGTTACCTCTCAGAACAATTTAAATTCTAAGCCCATGGGGTATGGGTTTTATCCAACTTTTCTTTTGAGCATAATAGGATTATTTGACTAAGGATTGGAATGAAACATTCAGTCCTTTTCCACACTGGTGTCCTTGTAGATGTTGGGAAAATATTGAAGTGTCTATAAAAGTAGTTAAAACATACTCTGGAAAAAAAAAAAAATCCCACACAGTTCATTCTCCTTTTGAAAACAAAAATGAAAACAAAAACAGAAACAAACAAAAAAAACCCACCAATGCATGACTGCCAGAAATCAATTCACATTGATTTTGTCTTATTTCTCCCTTCTCTTCCCTCCCCTCCCCTTCCCTCTTCTCCCTTCTCCTCTCCTTCCTTTTCCTTTCAGTCATTGCTGGAGCTCCTTAACAGTAGGATTGTTTATTGTGTTTTGGATAGCTCCTTACGCATTACCAAGTGTTCCAGTGGGGGTAATATATTTTATTTAATGTTTCTTCCCCCAGTGAAAAATCAAATAAATATTTGCATGGATTTATCTAAATCTGACTTCCCGTTGGTGATTCAAGAATGTAATTTATCTTTTCTTAGTGAAAATTGTTCTTTCAATTCTATCAATACCCACTCTGTTTTGTGTCTTTAAAGATTTGTAGCTATCCAAAAGGTCCCTTGAAGGAAACGTTAATATTAAAAATACATATGGATTTTTTAATCCAATTTTTTGGACTTTAAGTAAAACTTTAAACTCTTAAATGGTTTGTTACACCCTTTCTTGAGGAAAAAGAGAAATGTAAAAACTTTCCCCAATATAATCTCTCAGTGTTTTTTTTTTTTTTTTTGTTTTTGGTTTTTGTGGTGTTTTATTTACTTATTTATTTATTGCTGCATACTGATTCTTTCCTCTTATTATTTTTATTTATTTATTTTTAAAGATTTTATTTACATATTTGACAGAGAGAAAGAGGTCATAAGTAGGCAGAGAGGTAGGCAGAGAGAGAGGTGGAAGCAAGCTCCCCACTGAGCAGAGAGCCCGAAGCTGGGCTCAATCCCAGGACCCTGAGATCACTGAGCAAAGGTAGAGGCTTAACCCACTGAGCCACCCAGGTGCCCCGTCTTTTCTCTCTCTCTCTTTTTTTTTAAAATTTTAAAGATATTTTTTATTTATTTGACAGAGAGAGAGAGCGAGAGAGAGGTCACAAGTAGGCAGAGAGGCAGGCAGAGAGGGGGAAGCAGGCTTCCCGCTGAGCAGAGAGCCCGATGTGGGTCTCGATTCCAGGACCCTGGGATCATGACCTGAGCCGAAGGCAGAGGCTTTAACCCACTGAGCCACCCAGGTGCCCCCGACGTCTTTCCTCTTTTCAATGGAAGATGTATCTTTATTCTTTTATTGTGTAGCATAATTATTCCTCTCTTTTGGTATTACTTAACATATGTTTTTGTTCTCCTCCATTTTTTTTTTTTTTTTAAGATTTTACCTATTTATCTGACAGAGAGAAACCACAAGTACACTGAGAGGCAGGCAGAGAGAGAGAGAGAGAAGGAAGCAGGCTCCCTGCTCAGCAGGGAGCCCGATGCGGGACTCGATCCCAGGACCCTGAGATCATGACCTGAGCCGAAGGCAGCGGCTTAACCCACTGAGCCACCCAGGCGCCCACTCCTCCATTTTTTTGATCCATCTCCTTTTCAATACCAGAGATCATTTCCTTACTTGCTGTATGCACTCCTAAATACTCAGACAATAGCTTTAATATGGTTTTTAGTTTTCTTTTGGCCAATATGTACAATAGGTACAGTTAATTTGTATGATATGGTCAGTTACTTTTATTTGATGGAGTATCTTGGTTATAAAAGGGCTGTGATTATATGCCCTATAGAGATTTCAGGTGAAGTTGGGCAGTTCTAGTTGTCCCAAGGAAGGGTTTTAAGGGTTTGAATGGGAAATCTTATGAAATAGTTTCTTTATATAACAATGGCAACTTATTGAGTATTTACTCTTTGTCAGACACAAAGGAAAATACATTATTTAAGATAAACAATATCTTTCATCTTTTCAAAAGATTTTATTTATGTATTTGACAGAGAGACACAGTGAGAGAGGAAACATGAGCAGGGGGAGTAAAAGAGGGAGAAGCAGGCTTCCCACTGAGCATGGAGCCTGAAGCAGAACTCAGTCCCAGGACCCCAGGATCATGAATGGAGCCGGAGGCAGATACTTAATGACTGAGCCACCCAGGTAGCCCTAAGATAATCAATATCTTAAGAAATTTCAGTGAGTGAGATAATAAAATTGCAGTGAAGATTTTCTTGTTAGGTGAGTATTATTTTTCCTTCCTTCCTCCCTCCCTCCTTTTCTTCCTTCCTCCTTTTTTTCTTTCTTTCTTTCCTTCCTTCCTCCCAAGAGGGAGGAGGACTGTTTTTATCTGAAGCAGAGATGTTATAAAATGCTATATTATTTCAGGTGTATGACATAGTAAAGCAACAATTCTATACACTATGTGTTGCTCACCACAGTAAGTATAGTTACCATCTTTCACCATACAACATTGAGTAGTATTGTTTCCAAACTAAAATGAACTGGAGAGGAGAAGGGAGTTGGGGAAAATCAGAGGCAGAGACAAACCATGAGAGACTGTGGACTCTGAGAAACAAACTGAGCGTTTTAGAGGGGAGAGTGTTGGGGGGTTGGGTGAGTCTGGTGGTGGGTATCAGGGAGGGCAACTATTGCATGGAGCCCTGGGTGGTGCATAAACAATGAATTTTGGAACACACACACAAAATTAAATTAAAATTAAAAAAAAAACAGTAAAAAAATAAAATAAAATGAAGGAACTGGAAGAGCACACAGTTAATAGACTCAACATTCCCCTCAGCTTGACTAAACTTTGGACAGGTTTTTTCCTGACTCTAGGTCTTGGCCTCCTTTTCTCTTAGAGCATTTTTGTTATAAAACTCATAAATTCTTTCTCTACTTCTCTGACATGTACGTTTTTACAAAAGCTTCTTGCCAGTTTTAGAACCCAAAGAATGGGTTTCTCAGGGACTTGTGAAGCATCTCTTTAAAATATAATCATCAAAGAAAATAATACATTATTTCTGTTTTCTGTGGTAAAGTCAGAGCTTAACTTTAGCAGTTTTATTTATTTACTTTAAAAATAAAAATTATATCATAAACATATAGATCAAGATTTCCTTGGAACACAAGTTCATATAAAAATGAAGAACAAGTAAAAGGATTATAGAGTTAAGAATATTTGAAAACTGAAAACTAAACTCTAAATGCCTTCAGGCTGTTTATCCCTATATATTTTATAATGTGGATTTTAATGATTGAACAGTGAATTTCTCAACATGTATCAGTCATACAAATAAATGACAATAGACCTTATAGAGAATTTTCTGTCTGAAATCTTATTTTTATTAACATATAATGTATTATTTGCCCCAAGGGTACAAGTCTGTGAATCATCAGGCTTACACATTTCATAGCACTCATCATACCACATACTCTCCCCAATGTCCATAACCCAGCCACTCTATCCCTAACCCGACTGCCCCCCTCGCCAGCAAACCTCAGTTTGTTTTATGAGATTAAGAGTCTCTTTTGGTTTGTCTCCCTCCAATCCTATCTTGTTTCATTTTTTCCTTCCCTTCCCCCCATAACCCCCTGCCCTGCCTCTCAAATTCCTCATATCAGAGAGATCATATGATAATTGTCTTTCTCTGATTGACCTATTTTGCTCAGCATAGTGCCCTCTAGTTCCATCCACATTGCTGTAAATGGCAATATTTCATTTCTTTTTTTTTAACATATTTTTTAATTTTTTTATAAACATATAATGTATTATTAGCCCCAGGGGTACAGGTCTGTGAATCATCAGGCTTACACATTTCATAGCACTTACCATAGCACATACCCTCCCCAATGTTCATAACCCCACCACCGACTCCCTCCCCCCAGCAACCCTGTGAGATTAAGAGTCTCTTATGGTTTGTCTCTCTCCTGATCCCATCTTGTTTCATTTATTCTTTTCCTACCCCCCCAAACCCACCACGTTGCATCTCCACTTCCTCATATCAGGGAGAGCATATGATAGTTGTCTTTCTCTGATTAACTTACTTTGCTAAGCACAATACCCTCTAGTTCCATCCATGTCATCGCAAATGTCAAGATTTCATTTTTTTTTTGATGGCTGCATAGCATTCCATTGTATATATATACCACATCTTCTTTATCCATTCATCTGTTGGTGGACATCTAGGTTCTTTCCATAGTTTGGCTATTGTGGACATGAAATCATTTAATATATCCTGAATGAACTGAATGAAAACGATAGTACCTAAAGCATAGTGACCCTGTCTTTATGTTTCCTATTAGAGATAATGCATATGTTCTTTATAGGTTTTGTTTTGTTTTTTAGCAATGACAGAGAATAAAGCAGTTGTTGGTTTAAACAATTAGAACTGAATGAGATTTTTTTAAAAAATAGAAATGTTACTGAATATATTATGAGAAATAAAATAAAACAAATGTCTCAGTTATCCTTATATGCTATTATTTCCTTTTTACAATACTTAATTTTCATTAAACACTTTTAGATTTATAACAAAATTGAGATGGAGGTACAGAAACTTGCAGTATATTCCCTCCCATTCATAGTCTTTCCCATTATCAACATCACTCACTAGACTGGTACATTTTTTTTTACCAAGGATGAAACTACATTGATGCTTTGTAATCACCCAAAGTCCATAGTTGACATCATGGTTCATTCTTAGTGTTGTACATTATTTGGATTTGGACAAATGTATAATGACATATATCAATCATAGTAATATTATACAGAGTATTGTCACTGCCCTAAAAATCCTCTGTGCTCCAGTTCGTCTCTCCCTACCCACTGTTGGCAACCATTGTTCTTTTTATTTTTCCCATTGTTTTGCCTTTTCCAGAATGTCATATTCTTGGAATCATATAATATGTAGCCATTTCAGATTATCTTCTTTCCCTTAGTAATATGTATTTAAGATTTCCCCATGTGTTTCTGGGGCTTAATAGCTTACTTCTTTTCAGTGATTAATGATATTTCATTATCTGTAAGTACCATAGTTTATTTATCCATTCACCTACTGAAGGATGTCTTGGTTGTTTACAAGTTTTGGCAGTTATGATAAAGCTGCTATAAGCATCCTTGTATAAATTGTGGGGACATAAGTTTTCAACTCCTCTGAGTAAATGCCAGGGTATTTGATTGCTGGACATTTTTTTTTTTAAGATTTTATTTATTTATTTGACAGAAAGAGATCACAAGTAGGCAGAGAGGCAGGCAGAGAGAGAGGAGGAAGCAAGCTCCCCACCGAACAGAGAGCCTGATGTGGGTCTCGATCCCAGGACCCTGGGATCATGACCTGAGCCGAAGGCAGAGGCCTTAACCCACTGAGCCACCCAGGCACCCCGATTGCTGGACATTTTTGATAGTGAAAGAGACTACTAACTAATTAGAGGCTAAGAAAATAAACAAACTTGAGCTATCCCAGGGGTACATGGTCACCCTAGATTTGAGAATCTAGAGTTTAATGGAAAGATTAAGCCTAAATATAAAAGTGTGGAAGTCATCAAAGTATAGAGTATTTAGCAGTGGGGCCAGATGAGATCACATAAGGAGTGAGTATATATAAAAATGAAAAGAAGTCAGGAGACCGATAACTGAACTCTGGCTACAAAGTTTCAGTGTTGAGAATAAATTTATAAAAAAAAACAAATAAGGATGATTGTGAAAGAGATCTAAGATAGAGAACATTATATAAAATCAGGAAATGGTGACATTAAATCTAGAATAAAAATCTATCTTTTTAGTTAAGTTACTTATATTATTGCAACTAATTACTATAAGAGAAACATGAACAACATATTTAGAACAAGAATTCTCAAGTATATTTTGTTTTCTAGTTGATTTTAAATTTTGTAATCAAAGTACATTTTAGTAAAAAATAAAATACTACTATATAAAAACATAAATGAGAATCCCCCTTATCTACTACTTTGTATGATTTAAGCTTGCTCTACAAGGCAATTATTTTCAACTTTTTCTCAGGCCTTTATATTTCTAAATGTTAAGTGTCATGTAAATAGTAATGGTACCTACCTCTTAGGGGTTTTGGAAAGAGTAAACTATAAGAGCTACATGTGTTGTTATTGTTACTTTTTATCTTTAATTTATTGTTATGAAAGAAGAGGATTTGGTGTTGTTGATATTTCCCTACAAACATTTCTTCCCTCCATCTTCTCAAAATATTTATATTGTGGTTTTAAAGTAAATCAATATTTAGTGTTAAGAATAGTATAACTCAGGGACTCAGTCAGTTAAGCAGCTGCCTTTGGCTTGGGTCAGGATCCTGGGGTCCTAGGATGGAGCCCCATGTTGGGCTCCCTACTCATCCCTCTCTTTCTGTCCCCTACCTCCCATTTGTGCTTTCTCTCTCAATCGCTCTCTCCCTCAAATAAATAAAATCTTAAAAAATGAATAGTACAACTCTAAATATACATATGTAAACCACATATTATAACACTATCACTCTTTTTTCTTATATATCATTTTGTTTTTCCTGCACTTATTACCTCAGTTTTTTGTTTGCTTAGTTTTCCATATTACTCTCTAAATCGCATATCATCTCAATACAACCAAAGGCAGCAGGATATTTATTCATCGTCTTTAAAGAATCTTTAAATAAACAACTGTTTACATTTTAGGGCAGTCATATATGTAGTTTTCTTTCTCCAAAAGCACTTCTGTATCTTTTAAAAATATATCCTACCCTACCAACCTCCCAATACAAAGATAATGTCTTATGTTTTTTATAATATTTTTAAATTTTACTGTTTAATTTTTAAGTTTATAATCCATATGGAATTGGCATTTAGGCTTAATATTAGATAAGGATCAATGCCTGTTTTATACAAATAAGCAATTGTACCAGCATCATTTATTGCATAGCACTGCATTTCCCTACTGATTTACTGTGCTGGTTGTCATAAATCAAACTCTCACTTTTTTTTTTTTTTTTCATTACTGATGTAGGAAAGATGTTAGGGTTCAGAGCCAATGGCCAAGAAAGAATTGTAGATGTATTTTTGGTACAAAAAGGTGATTTTATTAAAGCAGGCGGACAGGACCCATAGGCAGAAAGGGCTTCACTGGGGTCATGAGGAGTGGCCCTTTACATACTTTCAATTTGGGAAGGGGTTAGGGATAGTGTCAGTCTCTAAGGAATTTTGGAAGCAAGGTTTCCAGGACCTTGAGGGAAGTAGCCACTGTCAGGAAAAGGTTATTTATTGACATCTAATAAAACCTGAGTCATGAGACCCTTCAGATATATATTGGTGAGTCATATGCTTGAGGGATGATTGCCAATATGTGTATCTTGGGGGTATAGATGAAGTTTCCAAAACAATTTTTATATGTTAAAGTAGACTTACAGGATCCTGGGGGTTGGGCTAAGATTGCCTTTTGCCTTTAGCAAAGTATTAACATCAATCAAGACAGTTGAGTTCCTAAAGGAATGTCATTCTGCAAGTTTTAAGGACTTGTTAGTGGGCTATAGATAGTAAGGAAATTTAATAATGTTTTTTCTGCCTTTGCTTCCCACATCAACTATCCCATTTAAAATTTTTAATAATTCTTTCTTATTGTTGAATATTTTAAATCATTTTTGTGGCATTCTACCCTTTCATAGATGCAATGTTTTTTCTTATCTGAGGATCATAACTAAGTTTTGAAAAAAATAATTTTTCTTCTGCTTTCTGCAGCATCCTTTCTTCGTCAATCTGGTGAATATTCTTCAAGTTGGATGGTGTCTTAAAAATTGAGTTGTTGTAGGCTGTCCATTTATACTTAAGAATGAGGCATTACAAAGATTATTGGAAGCCATGTGAGTTGGTGCATCTACTGGTGAGCTATATTGCAGGGCTGTCAAGTGGATACCCCCAAATATTTGTGTCTGTGATTCTCTTCCCTTGCATTGATCATTTTCTTTAGAATCTTCAAATTTCCTGTCTGGTGAGTACAAGGACACTTCCGTTCTTACTACTTAGTATATTAACTTTTAGTTAATCTCTCTGGTTTTGCTTTGGCATTTCTCCTTTGAATTTAGCTCTGCTGTCTTTAGCTCAGAGCTTCTCTAGAGAGTACATCTCACATTTTTTAACCAGGGCAGCAGAGGGATGCCTGGTCTTGCAGGATTGTGAAAGGGCTTGGGAATCTAGTTGATTTTTAAAACAAGTTTTTCTGGTGTTAGGCACAACCCACACACCTCAGAACACCTGATGTTTGCAGGGCTTGCTGCAGCACATATTGTCAGCCTTCCCTTTGGGCTTTCTCAGATTAGCTACATTAGGTAGCACTCCCCCATTAGTTTTTCAACTCCAAACTTGTTTCTTTCACTTATTTGCTATCTTCTTATCACCCATTCTTTTTCATTTTTTTTTAAACCTTGTAATCTGATCCCTTTAAAAAGTTTCTTGGTTCTCTGTTAGTATGGTTTTGATATGAAGCAGAGATAAATATGCATGTTCAATCTACCATTTTTACCTGGAATTTATTTCCTTTTAAAAAATTTATCTTAAACTTCTTCCATAAGATTTTAGACTCAGGGATGCATTTCATATTTTTGTTCTGTGACCTACTAATGCATGGAACTGAAATTAGTATGACTTCTCTTTTCAGTAAACGGGAATATGATCATAACGTATATAGTTCCCTGCTACATCCAATCACCTACTGTGCAGAATTGCTACTGGAAATAATTTAGGCACTGTGAGAACTGAACATCTTCATGAACTTATTTTATATTTTATGGTTGAAAAGTGAGATTCGTTTTCTTTATATGTCAATGTGTGTTTGCAGGTATAAAAGTATTTTCAATTCATTTAATTTCCACTGATACTAGAAAAATGCTCTTGACATCTATTTTCCAACAAAACAAAAACATAACACCATGAGCATTTGACTGCTTGGTAAATGGACTGGATACACTTAATTCTCAGTGGGATCTTAATAACAGTTTAATAATAATAGCAGTTGGATTAAAAATGACTATGGATTTGGCTGAAGAAAATGTTACAGAAGTATTTTCAAGCATTAAAAAAAATCCTTGTGGGGCGCCTGGGTGGCTCAGTGGGTTAAAAAATCCTCTGTCTTCGGCTCAGGTCATGATCCCAGGGTCCTGGGATCGAGCCCCACATCGGGTTCTCTGCTCAGCGGGGAGCCTGCTTCCTCCTCTCTCTCTCTGCCTGCCTCTCTGCCTACTTGTGAACTCTGTCTTTCAAATAAATAAATAAAATCTTTTTTAAAAAATCCTTGTTAGGTTTAACAAAATGTACAGTTGAAAAACTATGATTTTCATCAAGGGAAATGAAGGGAATATGTTACATATTCAGCCATTCCAAAAGACTGTGTATTTGAGAGCTTCAAAGATCGGTTTGGCACTGTGCCATAGTTGATTTAGCATAGAAGAATGTTTTCTAGTTCTGGCATACTTGCTTTCATTATTCTTCTGTATCTCCCCATATAAATCTATTGAACTGCAAAGAGCAAGTTAAAAAAAGTAATTGGTATAACAAACCAACACAGACATCCTAATTCATTTAAATTTGCTTTCACAGTGTGAGCTCAGATTTTCTCAAGTTTGAAGAACTTAACAGGTTCAAAATACATTAATGTTGTGTCAGTAAATGTGCCTTTTTAGTATTCCTTTTGACAAAGCTACTGATGATAGTAACTGATATTAAATTCAATTCAACAGAATTAGATTTATTTATTAGATGCATCCATGTTCCAAACTCAGCCTATTCAGAGGATGAAAGACAGAAGAGTAGCAATAATGGAAAACTTTACTCTTTGAATGGCAATGCCAAACATTCAGTCTCTTGTGGTTGTTCTCTGGAAGAAGTGCCTTCCCATTTTTATATATTTAGATCCAAGTGGACATTTATGCTCATTGTACCAATCATAGACTTCAGTACCCAGAAGCAAAGTAGTTCCTATCCCTGATAGGATATTATGCTGGTCTCTGGGAGATTAGGTTTGTGAATTATCTCAGATGGATCAATTATTTAGTCTCTTGGCAGTCTTAATTGTGGAACACAATTCTACATATAAACGAAGCCATAAAGGCCACTAAGAAGTCATAGTTCTTTGCCCTTCATCTGCTTTTGGAAGATTAAGTACTAATACTTCATGGATAAATGAACAAAATGTGTTTGCTAACTTTGATATATGTTTTACTAATGCCTATAATATATAGGAATTTCAGAATCAAAACAGAAAAGTGATTCACTGGTAGACACTATTTTAGATGACATACACCCTAACTTGAAATCCTACCACTTGGAAGGCAAATGTTTTTCGTAATACCTAAAAAGATCTGCAAAGCCATATCGTTAAGTAGACTATGAAGAATAGAATGTAGAAGGGAAAAATACACATACATGCATATTATTTTATTGTAAATAACTTCCATTAGGTCCCTTATGCTTCTTTTTCTCCCATTATATGTTCAGTAAGGGAAAATACTATATCCTATTCATTTTTGTAGGATCTTTCAATTAAAATAACAAACTTGCAATATTAGAAAATAGTGCTAAAATAAACATTATATTGATTATAGCCTTTATCAATCATCCACAGTTTACCAAAGTCCACAGTTTACATTACTGTTTATTCTTGATGTTGTAGATTCTATGACTTTGGACAAATAAATGTATAATAACATATCCATCATTATATATCATATAGAGTATTTTCACTACCCTAAAAATCCTCTATGCTCCTACTATTTATCCCTTCTATGCTATCTCCCTGGAAACAACTGATCTTTTTATTGTCTCCATAGTTTTGCCTTTTCTAGAATGTCATATAGTTGGAATCATATTTGTATAGCTCAATTTCTTCATGTATTTTTTATGAATATATAATTAGAATTTGTCACAATGTTAATCCCATGAATTTCTTTCTGGAATAATCTTGTTTTCCTGACCTCTTCCTCAATGTCATTTGATGGATAAATCTTGATATAGAAAGTAATATTTAACTTTTTTGTTTGAGAATTCTTGAACTAGAAAATAATTGTTCTTAATACACATTAATTAATATCCTCTCTTTATAAAATATTATTTATAATTTTCCTTTTAGCATACTGAAACAAAATTCATAGGTAATATAGCCAGCCTACCCACATAATTTAAGCATTATCAATAAAATTACCTGGGCTAAACTTTAATATAAAGAGAAGAAGAAGGAATCTAATTTATAATAAAATAATATGTATTTTACTTTAAAATGTTTGATCATAACTACACAGGAAGTGGTAATGAAATATAAAATGTTTCTGATATTTTAAGTGAGTATGTTTAAGATAAATGAAATCACAAGCCCATCTGTATAAGAAGATACAGGAAAATTAAAGAACAAAGATATGAATACATACTAAATAAAAACAGTTAAAATAAGTAATACATACTTACTTGTATATAATAAGAAAAAATGGGAAATAATCTTTGAAGAATCATTGGTAACACACCAAGACTAACTGCAAACTACAGAACTAAAGTAAATAAGAACTATAATATTCTTGAAACCAAGCTGAGCCCTCTTTATAAGTGTAATGTCATAATGATTCCCTTAATATTACATAGGACAAAGTAGTGACTCTCCTATATAACATTCCTTCTAATTTGAACTCCCACTCAGGAGGCATCCATTTAGTCACTATACTTAAAAGATTGTGGAAGACATATCCTTTGACACCCAAGTAGAAATAGAAGATACAGGGGTGCCTGGGTGGCTCAGTTGGTTAAGTGTCCAACTCTTGATTTTGGTTCAGGTAATGAGCTCAGGGTTGTGGGATCGAGTTCCATGTCAGACTCCATGCTCAGTGCAAATTCTGCTTGTACCTCTTTCTTTGCCAACCCTCGCCCCCAACTAAATAACTAACTAAATAAAATCTTTAAAAAAGAAAAAAAATAGGGGATGCGTTGGAAAAATTAGCAGCAATACAAGAAGCTATTAGAAGTGAACTTCTGGGACAGTATCAGAAATAAAAACAATAAGCGACCCAACATAGATTTCTAATCATTGTAAATTTTGTAAACAAAATTTAAAACAATATAAAAATATAGGGTGACTTTGTGTCACATATTTTTAAGCTGCATTTGCTAATGAAATTAAACAAGATCCTTATATTTCTTGTGCTTTGCTAGTTTAATATTATTTGCCTGATGTCTCTTTAAAGAGATCCAAGTCTACTGTGATATATATATGCAATTGTTTCATTTTTTTGCATAAACTGTACCACTGCTCTTAAATCTTCTCTATCTAGATAATTTCAGTAGGGTGTGATTGTATGTGGGTGTGTGTGTACATGTGGGTGCCTGGGCAACACTTTCAGCATTTTCAACAAAAACATTTCCCAAAAGAATTAAGTTAAAGTATGCATAAGTAATTAATAATGTTGGCTCTTTGGTTAGCAATGTATGGCATCTTTTCCCATTTTGTGAAATATTCCATTGAACAACATGACTAATCCTCAATAAAGTCTTCCAGTTTGACTTTGATGGGTAACATGAAGGAAAAAAGCCCCCAGATGTGGAATTCTTTTCATAAAAACCTTATTACAATCCAAAAAGAGGGTGAAAATAGTTTTTGTATGTTTTTAAAGGCATGTATTTCTGAATTCTAAGGAAAATATTCATGATAGTGTACTTTGGAGAGCACAATTCATTTAGAAAAATTTAGTTTTTAATTTTTCAGATAGCTCACTTCATGAAAAAGTTTAGGAAAACCTAATTTTACTGAACTGAGATAGAGCATTGCTAGATAAATCCTTAAGTCCCTAGAACATGTTGCATGGAGGCAGGGCACACTGACATACAGATATACATATCTGTATATTATTGCTTGTAGTAGTAATGGTAGTAGTAGGAAGGGTGGAGTTATAAATGAGAATTAGCTGTCTTTATTAGAAGTGAGATGTGGGTAGGAATTATAACATGGAATACAATATTGGGTTCAAAGGATAGAAGAAAGTTCTTAGCTGGGAGGGTTTCTTTCCACCTCCTTCCCAGCTTTATTGAGATATAATTAACATATAAAATTGTATAAATTTAAGATGTACAAAGTGTTGATTTGATTTCATATACATATATTACAAAATGATTATCATCATAGTGTTAGCTAACACCTCCATAATGTCACATAATTACCATTTCTTTTTATGGTGAAAGCATTTAAGATCTACTTTGAGAGTGATTCTTTTTTTTTTTTTTTTTTTTTGAAGATTTTATGTATTCATTTGACAGAGAGAGAGAGATTGAGTACACAACAGGGAAAGCAACAAAGGGAGAGGGAGAAACAGCCTCTCTGCTGAGTGGGGAGCCAAATGTGGGGCTCGATCTGAGGATCCTGGGATCATGACCTGAGCTGAAGGCAGACGCTTAACAAACAGAGCCACCCAGGTGCCCCCGAGAGTGATTTCTTGAACCATCATTCAGTCATGAAACAATTTTTACCATGTTTTTTCTTTGATTCAGAATTTTTCTGGTATGAATTTAATCTTCATAAATGTTTCTAAATGAACTATACAAATTACAGTCTTATTGTTGTATTATTTGAAGGAAGTGGGTTAAAGTTAATCTATTATAGAATAAAAAGTAGTCTCAGTGAAAGATGTGAGCAGGGTTTTTTTTTAACCTAGTTGATAAATCAACAGCCTTCTTAGGAGCATAATTTCTTATAAGTTATACCCTTTACATTGCATAGATCTTTAGACCCTTGAGATTAGGGGAGGTCATGGGAGAAGTGGCTGGCAGCAGTTGAAAAAGACTTCCATGTTAGTAATGTCAAATTTCCACAGCTTACAGCTAATGAAGTTACAGACTGCAATCTGATTGACATATATACCTGTTTCCTTCCCTATAGCTAATGCATTTTCTTCTGCATGATTTATAATGCCTGCATAATTTATAATTCTGCATGATTTATAATTATGTTTATAATTATAATATATGGAAAAATATCTGTTGATTACATATATGGACATGCACAGGTATTACAATGGTTAATTTGGAATAGACCATTTGCTTCTCAGTTTATTTAAGTGGAATTAATATACATAAATCCCCTCATGTGAAGAGTTACTAAGCCAAAAAGAAGTAGAAAAAGTAAGACAGAACCAACTCCAATTTTCTCTCTATGTGTGTTGTACACATAGACAACTCAATTCTGATTCAATTGCTTTTTCCTTCGTGTGTAAAGGAGCTATTATGTTAGGTTATAAATAGTGAATGCCTAATTTTTACTTTAGCTTTTAACTGACCCTGAAGAAAACTATTAATATTTTTAAATTATTGGCAAGTATTGTCAAGGGATTTGGAATTTTTAAATATGATGGAAGTCTTGAGGGAAAATTTAAACATTTATTTAAACTATGGAATTACTTAGCTTAACACAATTGTGAGTAGGAAAAGTTTGTCCTTAGAGAAAAAGCCTATTACCTTTATTCTCCCTATAGAGCTCCCTGTTCTCCCTTCACCCATTTCAATGATGCAGTTCTTTATTATTTCCTGGATAGCCACCATCATCAAAATCTGTACTCAGTTGTACACTAAGGTGTGTCACACTCATAATGGTATAAAGTTTACTTCTTTCCAGAGTACTCCCATATTAATAAGTGTAGCCAAGCTCTTTGTGGGTTTCTTCTATCAGCTGTAGAAAAAGTAAGAGTACCTGAAGCCAGCAAGGCTTAAAAAAAAAAAAAAAAAAAAAAAAAAAAAAAAAAACTGTCCATGGAACCCAAGTCTTAAGCAATTTTCTTTTTTTTCCCCAAGTTTTTATTTAAATTCCAGTTAGTTAATATATAGTGTAATATTGGTTTTAGGAATAGAATTTAATGATTCATCATTTACATGTAACACCAGTGCTCATCACAAGTGACCTCCTCAATACTTGCCATCCATTTAATCCATCCCCCCTACCTACCATCCAGCAACCCTCAGTTTGTTCTCTATAGTTAAGAGTCTCTTAAAGATTTGCCTCCCTCTTTCTCTTTTTTTTTCCTTCCCATATGTTCATCTCTTTTGTTTCTTAAATGCCACATATGAGTGAATTCATATGGTATTTGTCCTTCTCTGACTGACTTATTTCACTTAGCATAATACTATCTAGCTTCATCCATGTCATTGCAAATGGCAAGATTTAATTCTTTTTTGATGACCAACAATATTCCATTGTAGATATATACTAATTCTCCTTTATCTATTCATAAGTGTTTAGATGTTTGAGCTCTTTCCATGATTTGGGTATTGTTGATAATGCTGTTATAAACATCAGGGTATATGTATTCCTTGGAATCAGTATTTTGTATCCTTTGGGTAAATACCTAGTAATGCAATTTCTGGGTCATAAGTTAGTTCTATTTTTAACTTTTTAAGGAAGCTCCATACTGTTTTCCAGAGTGGCTGCACCAGTCTGCATTCCCACCAATGGTACAAGAGAGTTTCCCTTTCTCCACATCTTGCCAACATCTATTGTTTCCTGTGTTGTTAATTTTCGACATTCTGACCAATGTGAGGTGGTATCTCATTGTGGTTTTGATTTGCATTTCACTGATGATGAGTGATGTGATGTTAAGTATCCTTTGATGTGTCTGTTAGCCATTTGTATGTCTTCCTTGGAAAAATGTTATTCATATTTTCTGTCCATTTCCTAACAGATTACTTGGTTTTTGGATGTTGGTTTTGATAAGTTCTTTATACCAACCCTTTATCAGATATGTCATTTGCAAATATCATCTCCTATTCTGTAGGTTAACTTTAAGTTTTACTGATTTTCTCCTTCACTGTGCAGAAGATTTTTATCTTGATGGAAGTCCCAATAGTTCATTTTTACTTTTGTTTCCCTTGCCTCAGGAGACATATGTAGTAAGAAGTTGCTACAGCTGAGGTCAAAGACATTGCTGCCTATGTTCTCCTCTAGGACTTTAGAGGTTCCCTTGTCTCACAGTTAGGTCTTTCATCCATTTTGAATTTATTTTAATGTATGGTATGAGAATGTGGTCCAGTTTCATTCTTTTACATATTGCTGTCCAGTTATTCTAACACCATCTGTTGAAGGGACTTTGTTCTATCAGGTATTCTTTCCTGCTTTGTTGAAGATGAGTTGACCATATAGCTGTGGGTCCATTTCTGGGTTTCCTTTTCTGTTCCACTGATCTATGTGTCTATGTTTGTGATAGTACCATACTGTCTTAATGACTACAAGTTTGTAATATAGCTTGAAGTCTGGAATTATAATGCCTCCAGCTTTGTTTTTCTTTTTCAAGATTGCTTTGGCTCTTAGGGGTCTTTTGTGGTTCCATACAAATTTAGGATTATTAGTTCTAGCTCTGTGAAAATGCTATTGGTATTTTAATAGGGATTGCATTAAATGTGTAGACTGATTTGGGTAGAGTCGTGTTTTAACAATATTTCTCCTTCCAATCCATGAGCATGAGATGTTTTTCCATTTCATTGTGTCCTCTTTGATTTCTTTCGTAAGTTGTTCTATAGTTTTCAAAGTATAGATATTTTGCCTCTTTGGTTAGGTTTATTCCTAGATACCTTATGATATTTGGTGCAATTATAAATTGAAATGATACATTGACTTCTCTTTTGGCTCCTTTATTGTTGGTGTACAAAAATGCAACAGATTTCTGTATGTTGATTTTGTATCCAGTGACTTTTCTGACTTCATGTTATCAGTTCTAGCAATTTTGGCAGGGGAGTCTTTCAGGTTTTCTAGTTAGGGTATCATGTCATCTGCAAAGAGTGGAAGTTTGACTTCTTTGCTATTTGGATGGGTTTTTTTCTTTTTGTTGTCTGACTGCTGAGGCTAAGACTTCCAGTATATGTTAAATAACAGTAGTGAGAGTGGACATCCTTGTCTTGTACTTGACCATAAAAGAAAATCTCTCACTTTTTCTCCACTGACAATGATATTAGCTGTGAGTGTTCACATATGACCTATATGATATTGAGGTATATTTGCTTTATCCTCCCTTTGTTGAGGGTTTTTATCAAGAGTAGATGCTCTACTTTATTGAATGCTTTTTCTGCATGTATTGAGAGCATTATATGGCTCTTTCTTGGGGAGGATGATCATGTGGTTCCTATCCTTTCTTTTATTAATGTGGTGTATCACATTGATTTATTTGCAAATATTGAACCATTCTTGTAGCCCAGGAATAAATCCCACTTGATTGTGGTGAATAATTCTTTCATTATTCTGTTGGATTTGATTTGCTAGTATCTTCTTGAGAATTTTTGCGTCCATGTTCATCAGGGATATTGGCCTGTAATTCTCCTCTTTAATGGAGTCTTTGGTTTTGGAATCAAGGTAATCTTTGCCTCATAGAAGGAATGTGGAAGTTTTCCTTCCATTTTTGTTGTTGTTGTTGTTGCTGTTGTTGTTGAAACAGTTTTATAATAGGTATTAATTCTTCTTTAAATGTTTGGTAGAATTCCCCTGGGAAGCCATCTTCCAGGTCCTGGGCTCTTATTTGTTGGGAAGTATTTTGATTACCAATTCAACTTCTTTTCTGATTATGGGTCTGCTCAAATTTTCTATTTCTTCTGGTTTCAGTTTTGGTAGTTTATATGTTTCTAGGAATTTATTCATTTCTCCCAGATTGCCTAATTTGTTCACATGTAATTTTTTGTAATATTCTCTTATAATTTGTATTTTGTGGTGTTGGTTGTGATTTCTTCTCTCTCATTCATGATATTATTTATTTGAGTCCTTTCTCTTTTCTTTTTGATAAGTATGGCTAGGGGTTTATCAGTTTTATTAATTCTTTTGAGGAACCAGCTCCTATTTTCAATAATCTATTCTAATGTGGTTTTGGTTGTTGTTTTTATATTATTTATTTCTGCTCTAATCTTTATTATTTCCCTTATGTTGACTTTACTCTTTATTTGTTGTTCCTTTTTTAGTTCCTTTAGTTGTAAGATTAGGTTGTATGTTTGGGATTTCTCTTGCTTCTTCAAGTTGGTTTTTATTGTTATGCCCTCTTATGACCACTTTTGCTGCATCCCAAAGGTTTTGGATTCTTGTGTTTTCATTTTCATTTGCTTCTATGTATTTTTTTAGTTTCTTTTTTAATGGGTTAACCCATTCATTCTTTAGTAGAATATTTTTTAATTTCGATATATTTGTGTTCTTTTCAATTTTTTTTCTTGTGGTTCACTTCAAGTTTCATAGTGTTATGATCTGATCTCAAAATTTTTGTACTTGTCGAGGCCTGATTTGTGACCCAGTATGTGATCTACTCTGGAGAATATTCCATGTGCACTTGAAAATAATGCATATTCTGTTGCTTTAGGTAGAATGTATTTAATATATCTATTAAGTTCATCTGGTTCAGTGTGTCATTCAAATCCATTGTTTCCTTTTTGATTTTCTACTTAATGATCCCCCCATTGCTGTAAGTGGCATGTTAAGTTCCCCTACTATTATTGTATTGTTATCAATGTGTTTCTTTATGTTTGTTATTAATTGATTTGTACATTTGGGTGATCCCAAGTGTGGGGCATAAATATTTATAATTGTTAGATCTTCTTGTTGGATAGACATCTTTATTATTATATAATATCATTCTTCATCTCTTGTTAAGTCTTTGGTTTAAAATCTAGCTTGTCAGGGTTCCTGGATGGCTTAGTCAGTTAAGCATTCAGTTCTTGATTTTGGATCCAATCATGATCTCAGGTTGTGAGATTGAGCCCCATGTTGGGCTCCATGCTGACTGTATGGCCCACTTGAGATTCTCACTCTCCCTCTGCCCCTTCCCCACAGCTCTTTCTCTCTCTTTCTCTAAACAAAATAAAATCTCGTCTGATTTAAGTATGGCTACTCTGGTTTTCTTTTGTCATTCATTAGCATGATAAATGGTTCTCCATACCCTCACTTTCAATCTGCAGATGTCTCTGCAGATTCTTTCCTTATCTCTTTCCTTTTCTTTGCTGATTTTACTGATATGTCTTGGTGTTGGCCTGCTTTTCTTGATTTTGATGGGAGTTCTTTGTACCTCTTGGATTTGGATGTCTGTTTCCTTCCCCAGAATAGGGAAGTTTTCAGCTATAATTTGCTCAAATAAACTTCTTTCCCCTTTTCACTCTTTTCTTCTTCTGGGACTCCTATGATACAAATGTTATTAAGCTTTATGGAGTTCCTGAGTTCCCTAAGTCTGCTTTTGTGATCCAATATTTTTCTTTTCCTCTTCTTTTCAGCTTCATTATTTTCCATTATTGTATCTTCTGTTTCACTTATTCATTCCTCTGCTTCTTCCATCCTTGTTGTTACTATTACATTCAATCAGTTTTGCATCTTAATAACATTTTTTATTATGGCCTGACTACTTTTTAGGTCTTCTATCTCTGTGGTAAAGTACTCTCTGGTGTCTTCAATGCTTTTCTTAAGCCTAGCTAGTATCCTTATGTTTATTGTTTTAAATTCTGGTTCAGGCATATTACTTAAATCTGTTTTAATTATATCCTTGGCTGGCTATGACCCCTTGTTCTTTCTTTTGGGGTGAATTCTTCCATTTTGGCATTTCATCTAGGTCTCTGTCTTCTGTGTGTTATGAAAGCCTGCTGTGTTTCCTGCTCCTGAGAATAATGTCTATATTAAGAAAAGGTTCTATATTACCTAAGTTATTCAGAAAGTGTTATTCAGGGAATGTTTCTGGTGTATGTTATGTGTACTCTGCTGTTGTGTTTTGGCTGCTCTATCCCTCAGATCAATTGTCTGCAGAGTTTCTCCTTGCCTCCATTAGAGAGTGTTTGGAACTTGTCCAGTGTGTGGTGAATTTTAACTAGATGTTTTGGTCTGCATGTTAAAAGAGGCAAGATGCTATTTCCTCTACAGCTTAAAATTTGCAGCACTCTATGGTCAGGAGATGTGGTGTGTGTGAGGTTTGTGCTAGTCTTCTGGGGGAGAGGCCACTGATGTCGTGACTCTCAGGTACACTCGCCCTAGTGCAGAAGCACCTGTAGAGCCCCGGGGGTGTGGAGGGTGTATGTGTTTGTGGGATGGGACTTGGTGTAAGTGGCTCAAAGCTCCACAATGGGGTGCTGTGCTGCACACTGACATCCACTGGTGCTAATAGGTGAGAGAAGAATGACATCAGCCAGCTCTTCATCCCTGGAGAGGAGAGTTCATGCCTGCTGTTATCCAGAAACTCCTCACAGAAGAGTGAAGACTCTCCCGTCATTTCATTTGTCCCAGGCTTCTCTTAGATCCTTGCCTTCACCCTGTCTGTATCTGAGCTCTCTGTCTACCCAGCAGCATGGTACTCCTGGTGTTTTATCTCAAGCCCATGGGCTGGGTTTCAAAACTCCAAATTTTAGGGACCTGGCATGGTGTGGACCCACACTGATCCTCTGGGGGAGTGTCTTGCTGCTCCCTGGCAGGTGCCAGTTTGTCCCAGAAGGGCAGTTGCATGAATGCACAGGGCCTTTGGGTTTGATGGTATAGCTCAGCAAAAACCAGCATCCACATTAGCTGCCCTCAGCAGGTGTCTCTGCTTGTATGCTAATGAATTGAGCAACTCAGTGGTGTCCACCAACTCTTTTGTTCCCAGAGAGGTGATGCCACCTTCCCAAATGCACTCCAAGAAGGGAACTGTCTCTTCCAGTGCAGCCCAGGGGATCCTCAGACCATTGTGTCTGCTCCTGGGCCTCTGCCCTCCTCTACGAAGTACTTCTATGCCCACCAGTCTCCACCTAGCAATAGTATGGACTCTAAAACTTTAGTCTTTGGGCTCTGCTGTTTGTAAAGTCTTGCAATTATTAGCTCTTCTTATTTTCACCATCAGTGGTTTTGGGTAAGTGTTTTTCTTGTGCATTGTCCTGCACTCTGTTCTCTCTCTCTCCTCTCTCCCTCACCTCCACATCACCAGCAATTCTTTTGTCCCCCAAATTACATATCCACATCTCTTACCTTCCACATGTGGCCTCTTTACTCCCTCTAGTTGAACCATTTGCATCTCAGTCCTCAGATTGATTCCCTGGATATTCAGAATGATTTGATATTAATCCAGCTGTGTTCAAAGGATAAGACAAGCATAGACTCCTTCTATTACCCTGCCTTCTTAACTCCTCTTGCCAAGTATAAGCAGTTTTCTAAAAGAACATTCCATGGTAAAATGTTTGGGAAGATTATCCCTTTATTGGAAATTCAAAATTCACCTTAGAATAAAGAGCGTGAGAAGGTTTGCAAAAAAAGTTCTTTAATTCTGTTTAATATAGCATTTGGCAATTGTATGCAATTGTATTTGACCATTAAAGCCAACTATTAATTCTTCATTTCTATATCATCTATTGATATTTATCAAAATTGTTGGGTCTTGGAATGCATTACTAGAAATGATTAGAGGCTTGGTCCATAGTCTTCAAGCTCATACCACATGAACATTATTGGGATACAGGAGTGTGACCAATGATTTTTTCCACAGAGGACAGAGAAAAAAATTAAATTTACTAGTTTACCAGAAAGTTGACTTTTTGACATTGGGCATAATTCATACTTTGAACTCGTGATCTGGGGAAGCTCTGAGAACTTTAGAATAAAAACAATTTTTTAACTTTTTAGGCTAACGTGAAATGCAAGATAGTGTATTGTTCTCATTGCTTGAAGCCCAATAAACATATATGAGAGATTTCAAAGTTTGTGGAAAATTTATTTCACTGTACTTTATTCATGTTTTTAATACCTAGATAAGTACTGTCTTCCCCCTCTGCATTATTTTCTCCACAGTATTTACCATCATCTGATCTATATTTTATTTATTTATCTTATTTATTGTCATTTATTCCTCCCTTAACCAGAATATAATCTCCATAATAAGGGACATTTCTTCTATTCATTGTTGTTTCTCCAACATTTAGAATAGTGCCTGGTACATAGAAGATAATTAAAAATGTTACTTATATTTGTTAAATGAATAAAGTAAGCTCTGGAGTAGATGTTTGTATATATTTAAAGATTTTGTCAGGTCATATATATATTCATGACAATAGATGAAATCATCTAGGGAAGATATATGGAATGAGATAGTAAAAATTCTTGAGTTGAAACTTTTGAGACTCACCAACTTTTACAGGGAGGCAGAGGTAGAAAAGTCCACATTGGCACTGAGAAGGAGAAATGAGGAGATACATAGAAAATGAAAAGAAAATGATGTCTTAGAAATTTTGGCCAGATCATCAAAAAGGAAAATGTGTTGAGACTACAGAGAGATGGGGTATGATAAACTCTTTCCTCTAAAGAGATCTCTAAAGAGATGTTAATTATCTAATTTTCTAAGATGCACTCTATTCCTAATTTCATACAATTTGTACTAGAGAAAATTTTTCTGAAGCTCTTACAACTTTATAATTTTAAATAACTCTTTGTAATGTAACTTTTAAAATATATAACGTGTTCTTGATATCAGAGAACAACATGTGAGCAAGCTTATCTTTGGTGGATTACTTTGGAAGTGAGAGAGTTAATTTTTGACATCTCTCTAGTTATAATAAATGGAGGGTGGTGGTGGGGTTATATGAAAAATGGAGCAGTAATCTCAACTCTGTATAATCTCAAATCATGTGATGTTCTCCTGGGGCCAATCAGATAATGTTAGTGGTACCAGCTGTCATTTCCCTTGTCTCATAAGGTGGGTCCTATATGTAATGATGGCAGATGTCAGTTTTTAATAATGCAGTGGGAGTTGAATTCTCTTGACCACATGTGCAGGACATATCAAATCTATTTAAGGAGACTGTTAGACTCATTGGTACTTAATTTGTAATATATTAATGAATTGGGGTATTAGAAATTTATTGTGAATATTATTTTTTCTTTCTGGATAATGTTTACACATTTAGATTTCTTTAGTAGTTGGAATAGTGACGGTGAAATTATGCTTGGCACTATATTTAGATTGAAAGTGTGATAGTCTTTTAATTTAAACAGGGAGGATTCTAGGAATGTATATTTTGGTGATCTTTTAAAATATTCAGTCTCTGTCTTTATAAACAATGGCAGCATGCACATTTTAGGAGCTGACTTCTACACATTCACCTAATGATTGAATTCAGTGAAATTCTACCTTACTACTTTGTACTTCAGAATTATAGAAGGGAAAATAAAGATCGAGAACCTGTAAAGCCAACCACTTTTGGCTCCAGGTACTATTACTCTGTAGCTGTATAAATGTATTATACCAAGTATAAATAATTTAATCAATTTTAGTTAATCTATTATAGAAGTCATAATGATTTTTTTAAAAAGTCATCAAAATATGACACAAAATACAAAGACTGGGTTGACCTTTTTAATACTGTAAAAGGAAAATGTCTGTGCTTAAAAGAGATACTTTTATTAGTTGCGGGTATTTTAATCTGAAATTTGACACAAGCAGCATCTTGGTATAGTAGAAAGAGCATTAGACTTTCAGTTAGGATTCCTAAATTCTGGCCTCTCTCCTATGATTTATTATGTATTTTCCCATTGACAATATCTAGGTCTCTGTTTCTATGATTTTTTTTAATTCCTCTATATCTTTAGTGTTTTATGATTATGAGTTATATTGCTTGAGTGGAAGGGAAACATATGTTCAAATTTGGATTATGTGTACATTTGGATAATCTGTTGAAATTGCTTCAGATTTTTAAGAAAGATGAATTAGAGATTTCACTTTTCTTTTAATTCCAGAGAACCCTCATGGAATAAAAGACGGTCAACCCCCGTGTCAGAGAATGTAAATTTTTTTCCACCAACAGCCCTGTTCTCCTGACATGTGTTTTGTTTTCACTGTTGAGGGGCCTTTTGAAGTTTCTTGGAAAGAGCTTTCATGCTGTATGGAGAGACAAGCCAGGGCAAGCAAAGTTAGTAAGAAGAATGTGACACATGTGCTTCAGGCTGCTCGTGTTGTTTGTCATTTCTTGTAAAAGACTGGTGAAGCTTTAGTTGCTGGGGAGTAGAGCCCGAGGTTCATCTGTTCACGGAAACATTAAGCCTGGACTAAAGAATTGCTGTTATTTTAGCTAGTACCTCATTTTGTATACTTTAATAATACAAACTGTTCTTAATCATTTTTACAATAATTTTTATGACTTATCTGTGTTGGAAAGCACTGGGGAAAATGAGAATAAATTGAATTCTAGATTTTGGGGCACCATTGTAAATTTCTAGGTGTTTTTGCTTGATTTTTAAAAATTACTTAATTGGAAAGAAGATCAAGAGGAAATAATGTTTCAAAAACATTTGCAGTTCTTGATGTATGAGTCAGAAATGAGTAAGGCTAGGAATAGGTTTGTTTGATGTGCAAAAATCTGTTTTGCCATTACATGAAAAAAACCCCAACTCTTTGATGTTGGATATCAGGAGTCTCACTAAATATTTTTTGTTGAAATAGATAAGACCATTATAGGCTCTGGGCTCTGGTTCTTGGGCTAGCTTGTGTGGGTATAAACATGTCCTTTTTCTTTTGAAACTTTTGGAGAATACTTTCCAGATACAGTTTTTATTCATTTTAGACACTGAAAATATTAAATGTCTAGTTTATACTAAGAGCTGTAAGAGAAGTCTTGAAAAAGAAAAGTGAACTCTTGAGTAAAGTTCACTCGAAGGAACTCCCAATATAATTGGGAGACAAAATTAAGCAAAGAGTCAATTCTACAAAATAGTGTTAAATTATGGATTATAGGAATTCTAGAATATGAGAATACAACTAGGATTCTGCTCTAATTTCCTTTTACTTTATTTTCATTATTGGAACATGCAGTATCCCATATAGATACATTTTTCAAACAAATTTACTACTTTGATATATTAATTTAAATTATGTTGGTGAAGTTTTAATAAAATATATAACATAATCTCTTTCTAAATAAAAATCTTCCATTGATTATATCAGGATCATCATTAAGGACATAGATTCTTTGAGCTAGAAATGAACTTGAAGATAATCTGATCTACTCTCTTCATTAGTTAGGGAAACTAAATATCGGAGTTTTCCCAAGAAAAAACAACAGGGGCTAGAATCAGATTTGCCAAATCTTGGGCTTTTATCATTGTATCATATTGTGATTTTGATATTGTCTTCTGGGGTCTCAGATGTATGTAGGACTCATTTTTCCCCATGGTAAGTGGTTCTAGACTGTTGCACTTTTTAATTTTTTCTCTTTGTTATTTATGGCTTTTATTACATTTTTCTCAACCATTGGCCCAATGGCAGTAATATTTTAGGACTGCAATGTGCCTACTTTAAATATGGAAATGGGTTCTAGTTGTCTTCAAAATAAAGCCAATAAGTCCTATGAACAAAGGTGATGCATTTTATTCCATGGATTTTGGGAAAGTTTGGACATGTGGCTTCCCATTTCCTGTCCACTCCAACTTCTACCGTTATCCTGGGTTATTTTAATCAGCCATGCTGATGATGGAGCCAAACTCTGGATTCCCACTTCTTATAATTTTTGTTCCTTCACTTTAGCCACATTATCCTCAACAACCTGAACGCAATTTTCTTCTTTGTCTGTGGTAAGCAACTTTTAGAGAGTCTACCTGTGTCCTTTAAGTCTCTGTGAGAAAATTATTAGAAAGTTGAATAGCTTTAAGATTGATGCTTCCTGGGGCACCTGCGTGGCTCAGTGGGTTAAGCCGCTGCGTTCGGCTCAGGTCATGATCTCAGAGTCCAGCAGAGAGCCTGCTTCCCTCTCTCTCTCTGCCTGCCTCTCCATCTACTTGTGATTTCTCTCTGTCAAATAAATAAATAAAACCTTAAAAAAAAAAAAAGATTGATGCTTCCTTAAATTTGAAGTCTCTAAATCCATATGGTATTTTAATACTACCCAGAATTCTTTTGTATTTTCCTGGGCAGCTCTCTCTTATTTTCTGCATGTTTTCCTTTATTTTTTTTTTAAGATTTTATTTATTTATTTGTTTGTTTGTTTGTTTGACAGAGAGGCAGAGAGAGAGAACACAAGCTGGGGGAGTGGCAGGCAGAGGGAGAGGCAGGCTTCCCACTGAACAAGGAGCCCAGTGTGGGACTTGATGGACCCTGGATCGTGACCTGAGCAGAAGGCAGATGCTTAACCACCTGAGCCACCCAGGCAGCCCTCAAACATGTTTTTCTCTTACTTTTGCTCTTAACTTTCAATGAGTGGTCTTGCCTCACAGAAAAAAAGAAGCTTTTGAGAAAGGGTACCCTTAATTTCCTATCACCAACCCTAGACTATAGTGGCATTTGCAGCCTTGTTTCCTTTTTCCCTTTGGTTACAGTGTGTAGTGTGATCCAACTTTAGGTAGGGATCCAACTTTATTTAAATTTTTCCATGTGAATAGTTATTCCACTATCTTGTATCAATTAAGTCATTTACTTCAAGTTTTCTTTTTGTTTAAAATATCATTAATGTATATATATACTAATCTACATATGTGTGTGTATATGCATATATGTATACATGCATATGCATATACATACATATGTATTTATATATGGTATGTAGCTATACTAATTAGTATAGAGATAGATAGATAGATATTTTCCTTTTAGGCTTGATCTGTTTCTGATTCTCTATCTGGCTAATCACTCTGTCTTCTCTCACAATAGTCATTATCATATAGTTTAATTACTACAGCTTTTTTAATAAGTCTTAATATCTGGGAGGGCCTGAGCTTGTATACTTTTCTTCAAAAAGGTCTTATCTATTATTGGGGCTCTCCTTAACATAAATTTTAGAATCATATTGCTGCGTTACCTAAAAATAACTTTGGGAGAGGGGCACCTGGGTGGCTCAGTGGGTTAAAGCCTCTGCCTTCAGCTCAGGTCATGATTCCAGGGTCCTGGGATAGAGCCCCACATTGGGCTCCCTGCTCCTTGGGGAGCCTTCTTCCTCCTCACTCTCTGCCTGCTTCTCTGCCTACTTGTGATCTCTGTCAAATAAATAAATAAAAATATTTAAAAAAATAATAACTTTGGGGGGTTTTTATTTGAATAGCAGTGAATTTATATATTAACTTGGGAGAGAACTAAAATCTTTGTAACATTGAATCTTCTAGTCTATGAATATGGTATATCTCTCTATTTAGTTATGTCTTCTTTTATCTCCTCTAAAAACACTTTATGTTTTTCTCCATAGAAGTTTTTACAATATTTTAAAGATTTTTCTTGAGTGTCTTACAAGTCTTGAGGCTTTTTCCTGAAGAATATTCCTGACAGAGTGATCTTTCAAAAAAAAAAAAAATAGATCTGCTCAATACAAAGGAGCTGCCTAGAATCCTTCAATTGATTCTTGTTTGTAGTATCAGTACTTAGACTCTAACAATACATACATGTTTCTCATAAACTGGTTCTTGTGTTTCTTCTTAGCTTCATCTTTCATGCTAGCCTTATCATTTTCTTTAAATTCTAGCCACATACCTTTTTTTTTCCCCTTCATTCCTCATGCCTACTGAGTCATTGACAAGTACTGTCAACTCTGTACCCAAAACTTTGTATTGCGAATCCAGTCACATTTTGTCATTTCCACTGCTTCATTCTAAACCAAGCCAACATTATCTGTGTCTTGGCTGATTATAATATCCTTTAACTGATTCTCTTATTGTCATTGTCACTTCTTGATGATCCATTTCCTACAAAATAGCCAGAGTAATATTGGAAAAATATAAATCAGATTATATATATTCTTTGCTAAAAGCCCTCTAGTAGGAAATAAAATTTAAAAAATTTACTCTGCCTGACATAGCTCTGTAGGATTTGATTTCTGATTACATGTCTACTTTATTGGAGATGTCACCTCTTGGTCATACATTCTAGCCCTGGCCCATTCTTTCTTCCTCAAACAAGTCAAGCCTTTGTAGTTTTATACTATTACTTCTACCTCAAATGTACTTTGACCCACCAAAATGTAAACAGTAGAAGAGCAGATGGCTCTATTCCCAGTCATGTAAGGATTCAATAAATATTTTTGAAAAAAATAAATGATTGCATTCCTTTTTGATTCCTCAAATGCATCGGCTTCTTTTTAGCTTGTCTCATTATTTCTCTTTGCCTAAAACAACATCTTCCTCTGCTTTTCCTTCACAACATTTCCCACCTTTTCCTAGAGACATTATCCTCTAAATATTAGTTTAGTTTCATCCCTTGGACAGCTTTCCAATATCCCTACCCTGCTATCTTTGTCAGGGAGTGATGGGAATAGGAGTCACTGCTCTGTACTTCTGGATACCCTGCGGGTACTCTTTTATCATTACCTCTTCTACTGGACTATAAACCCCATGTAGCAGGGGTTGCTTTCTTCCCACTGTATTTGCAGCATCCAGCTTTTATCTTGCTCATGGTCTAATTACTCGACAAATGTCTGATGAATTAACAAAAGAGTAAATGATTGGCTAAATTTGATTTCAATTTCCAGAGGCCCTTTTATTTTCATTTCTTTTTTTTCCCATCTTCTAAAATAATATTAGTATCTGAAAAATAACCTCTAGACAGCAGATTGCTGTATTTCATTTGCAGTGTTGTTTATCTAGGAATCCCAGAAAAGTTTAGAAATCTTATCTGTACAATGTCTATTTTTCTGACATTGTGCTTTAACCATCCCTAGTGAAGATAGATAAGAAAGTGTTGATGGGAAAAAATAATATGTTTATGGAATTCAAAGTTTTAATTTCTGCAGTTATTTTTATTTTAAGCGATACTGACCCCTTTACTGACTCCAGAATGTCCTGACTTAGGGGCAATGAAACCATTTAGATTATCAAGCAAGTCTGTTAAAGTGAGTATTTTGCAGTTTTGAAATCTACAAGTGTTCTGAATTTGCTATCTTTCCTCTGTCTCCTGAAGACTGTCTCTGAATGATTTTTGCCACATTTTTGTGCCCTTGCCTTTGCCTTTCTGGTTTATTTCTTCCTGTTTCTCTGAATACCTGTGCTTTTTTCATCTGTTGAACTGTGGTTTGGACCTGGTTGCAAGCCTCATGTTTGCATGTTACTTTCCATTTTATTCTGATATCCAAGATCTGGACCAACCAGTTACTTCCCAGTTCCCCAAGATGCAACAAATTTTCCAGAAGAAAAACGTAATTGTTACTTACATAAGATTGGTTAGAAATTTATGGTTTTTTAAAGTGTAAGCAATAACCCCTGTTGGAAAGTGGTTTCACAAAGTGAATCAAGCTTATCTTTGAGATTTGAATAATAATTATCAAAATGAGTCTATAGATCAATTTTAACAGTTAAATAAGGAGGATTATCCAAAAGGATGACTTAACAATTAGAAAGATACTAAAATCATACCTAATTGTGTGAGAAAAACTTGATTAGCCAACTTTGTACAAAATCAATCAAAATTTACTTTGTGAGGGGCGCCTGGGTGGCTCAGTGGGTTAAGCCGCTGCCTTCGGCTCAGGTCATGATCTCAGAGTCCTGGGATCGAGTCCCGCATCGGGCTCTCTGCTCAGCAGGGAGCCTGCCTCCCTCTCTCTCTCTGCCTGCCTCTCTGCCTGCTTGTGATCTCTCTCTGTCAAATAAATAAATAAATAAATAAATAAATAAATAAATAAAAATTTACTTTGTGATAATTATGACAATGATAAACTAGTTTCGTACCTGTTTATACTAATAAGTTTAGTTCAACTAGATTTCTGCTTACTCGGCTTTTCCAAATAAAGGATACTGGAATTACTTTTTACCTTGGCTTCAGCTAAAATGGTTCCTTCTAATTTTCAGGAGGAAACCTTAGCCAGGTAACAGATCTCACTGTCCAACTTCTAGTGAGTTACTATGATTAGTGAGCCTATTTTTCTTGAGCTTAGGTAATATTTTACCAGCAACATTGAAAATAATAAAATATTGTTTAAGTTACCTCTCCTCCATGTAATCATACCTAATAAATCTATCTCATGGTATAAACTAATTTAATTTAGGAATAATTTGAAAACAAGCTTTGCATTGTAAAAATTGCCTAGATTTCAAACATGCACTGATACTCAATTTTTCAGTGAGGGTAATGTAAAACAACAAGAGTAGGTTCATTTTATCTGACACAAAGTAATGCTAAGTAGTAGTTATAATTGCCATTATTAATTACCATTATTATTTTGTAAAAAATGGGATTGTCTTCCAGTTGACTGTGGGTATTGAAAAATTTAAGGATTTTATCTTGCTAAAGACCAGCAAAATTAATTGTTGGATATAAAATCTTGCAAAATCGTGCATATGATTGAAACAGTGCAACAATTCATCAGAGCTGGGAAGAAAGGTAGAATGAGGAGGGAGAATGGAAATTTTGAATGCCTGTTTCTACAAAGGCTAAGGGAAAAAAAACTAATTTCTTTAGGACATGAAAATAGATAGCTTTGGGTAGGTTTTTTTTTTTTTTTAGATATGGAAACTCTCAGAACCTTGGGGAGGAATTAACCCTATTATTCCTTTCCACTGCTTTTGTTAGTGACTGTGTGAAGACAATTGTGAGGGCATTTAACTTCAGTATAAGTTGCTGTATCTTCCTTTACCAGTACTCTGAATCCTGTCTCCTGCCGTTTCAGAGGGGCGTTGCTTTATGGATCATTGTTTCTGTTTTCTATACCTTCGACATCTTTGTTTCTGTAAGTTCTTCCCCAGGCCATAGCATACTCAAAGTGCTCCCTTCTAAAAACCAAAACTCCATATTTCCAAATCCCACTCTTTTTACTGCTCTTTTTTACCTGCAATCTAGCTACTATTTTATTTCTTTTTTCCAAGTCCATATATGTCTTATTTATTTTTCTTGTCTTAATATATTAGCTAGGATTTCCAGTAAAATGTTGAATAGGAGTGGCAAGAAGGGACATCCTTGCATTGCTCTTAATCATAACAGGAACACATCTCATCATTAAGTATGATGTAAGCTGTAGTTTTCATTTTATTTTTTTAAGATTTTATTTATTTATTGGACACAGAGGGAGAGAAGGAGAACACAAACAGGGGGAGTGGCAAGCAGAGGGGGAGGGAGATGCAGGCTTTTCACTAAGCAGAGAACCAGATGTGTGACTTGATTCTGGGACTCTGGGATCATGACCTGAGCCAAAGGCAGAGGCTTAACCAACTGAGCCATCCAGGAGCCCCTAAGCTGTAGTTTTTTAAATAGATGTTCCTTTTCAAGTTGAGGAAGTTCCCTTCTAATCCTAGTTTGCTAAGGGTTTTTATCATGAGTTGTATTTTGTCAAATGATCATTGTCAAATGATTTTTCCTCATCTCTTGATAGAATCATATAATTTTTTCTTCTTTAGCCTGTTAATGTGATTGGTTACATCAATTGATTTTCAAATGTTGAAACAACCTTGCATACTGTACTTGGAATAAATCCCACTTGGTCATGGTGTAATTTTCAAAAAATATATGTTGTTTGATTTGATCTAATATTTTGTTGAGGTTTTATGCCTTTATATTCAGAGGATTATATTAGTTTGTAGTTTACCTTAATGTAATGCCTTCACTCTTGATATTAGGGTCGTGATATGAGAGTAACTCACTGAATGAGTTAGGGAGTATTCCCTTGGCCTCTATTTTGTGGAAGACATTGTGTAGAATTGGGTGTAACTTTCTCATTAAGTGTTTGGTAGAATTCAGCTGTGACTCCACCAGGTCTAATGCTTTTTTTTTGAAGTGTTATTAAATATTGATTATGATAATTTTTGTGAAAATTGAACATGACATGCTTAGTAAAAGGAACTGAAGTAAATAGGCCTTCAGTGTGAAGGTTTCTTTCTTTCTTTCTTTCTTTTTCTGGCTAAAAGTGATGCTGTGATTACTGTTGGCTGTATCTGTGGGTGTCAGGAGCTAAAATTTCCTCTAGTATTCTTACTGTTGTCTTCCCTGTTATCTTTGGGTCTCCCTTCTGCAATAAGGTGCTCTTCTTTCCATTGCAATCCCCTGTTAATATACAGGAGCCCTGTAGTAGTGAGGTGTGAGAGGGGATTGTTTTTGGACCTATGATTAGGTCCTAATATTTTAGTGATCCTGTGACCCCAGGCTGTGACCCACACAAGTGCTTCTCAGTTTTTTTCCTCCCTAAGTGAGATGAGAAGACTAGATGGGACTGAAGTTGAGTGTTTCCTTTCCGCTGGATCAGTTAGGCTGTGATAAAATCCTAGTCTGTTAGGCTTTGGTAAAATAGTCTGCTTAAGGACAGGTCTTGCTAAGAACAGAATGTTCTGGACTAATTTCAAAATGGTTATTTTTTTATTCCCCTGCTGGAAGCATGCAGAGATTTTTCTCTGATCTCAACTAAGAGTATCTGGTAGGGTACCTGGCAGGAGAAATTCATGAAATTGTGTGGCTCCTCACTTAATTCCAGGAACCCCTGGAGATTTTAACTGTTAGGCTTGTCCACATTTAACTTTCATCAATTCATCAATTATACTTTAAATTTGCTTACCCTAGTACTGGTTCCTGCTGAGATATCTGTTTATCGGCTTCCACTCTGATATTATGATTCTCTGTATCTGCCTGTCTGACTTTCCAATTTTGGGGGCAGTGGCTTGCCTTATGACCTTACTTTTTTTAAAAAACTAAGAAAAGCTCTTGATTTGCAGTTTGTTCAGCTTTTTTTTTTTTTTTTTAATTTGTTGTGAGCATGGGAGTGATGACTTCCATGCTTCTTACATGCTACTTGGTTCTTTGGAAGGATTAAATAGAAGCATAATGTCATATAAGTGTAAAGGGAATTTAAAAAAAATTTTAAATTAATTTTAAAAATTAATTTATTAAACAAATATTTACTTACTTTGTGCTGAGAATATTACAATGAAAAATGTAACAAAGTTCTTGAGGTACTTAGGAATAGTTACTGTTACTATTACTATTACTAATATTGTTACTGTGAACAATAATCTACAGTTATACTTTATATACTATACATTGTATGGACTAAAAAACCCCCACATTTTTCATGCATTTATTTTATAGGTACAGATTTAGGTACAATTTAGTGTGGGATTTTTAAAAAAACTATTATTGAAGTGTTGATGACACACAATATTATGTTAGTTACAGATGTGCAACATAGTGATTCAACACTTCTGGACATTACTCAATGCTCACCACTATAAGTAGTGACCCTATATAATCAAACAATGTTAGTACAATGTTGTTAACTACTTTCCCTATACCACACATTTCATCTCCATGTCACACTTAAATTTTGTAAGTTGTACCTATTAGTCCTCTTCACCGATTTTGCCCATTCTTTCCCCTCATGCCCTTGTCCTTTGGCAACCACCTGTTTATTCTCTGTATTTATGAGTCTATTTCTGTTTTTTTTTGTTGTTGTATGTTCATTTGCATTTTTTTAGATTCCACATATAAGTGAAATCGTATGATATTTGTCTTTCTCTGACTTATTTTACTTAACATAGTACCCTCTACAACTATCTATTTTATTGTGAATGGTGAGATCTCATTTTCTATGGCTGAATAGAAAATGTGTGTGTGTGTGTGTGTGTGTGTGTGTGTGTACATAGTACCACATCTTCTTTATCCATTCTTCTATCAATGAACACTTGGATTGCTTCTATAAACAGGTTGGCTATTGTAAATAACGCTGCAGTAAACATAGGGGTACATACATAATTTCAAATTAATACTTTTATTTTATTTGGGTAAATACCCAATAGTGGAATTTATGGATCATATGATATTTCTATTTTTAATTTTTTGAGGAGTCTTCATGCTGTTTTCTACAGTGGTTATACCAATTTACAGTCCCACCAACAGTAGATGAGGGTTCCCTTTTCTTCACATCTTTGCAAACACTTGTTATTTCTCATCTCTTTGATACCAGTCATTCTGACTGGTGTGAAATAATATCTCATTGTGGTTTTGATTTACATTTCTCTGGTGATTAATGATGATGGTACCTTATCATGTGTCTGTTGGCCATTTGTATGTCTTCTTCAGAAAAGGTCTATTCAGGTTCTCTGCCCATTTTTAATTTATTTATTTGTTCAGTTTTTTAAAATTTGTTTTTTGTATTTATTTATTTATTTGTTTGTTTATTTATTTATTGGTGTTGAGTTGTATAAAACTTCTTTTTTTTGAGTTTATATTTTTATTTCTTATTTTTTGTATAAATACCCAGAAGTGGGATTTATGGATCAGATAGTAGTTCTACTTTTAATTTTCTGAGGAACATCCATCCTGCCCTCCACAGTGGCTGCACCAATAGCTCCTTTCTCATGAGTGCTAAATATTATTCCATTGTCTGGATGGACCACAGCCTATTTATGCCTATACTTTTCCTTCTTTTGTGTGTGTGGGGGTTTTTGTTTTTTGTTTTGTTTGTTTGTTTGTTTTTTCTTTTTAATGTTCAGTTAACCAGCATATAATATGTCAATAGTTTTTGATGTGGTGTTCAACAATTCATTAGTTGCCTATAATACCTAGTGCTCATCACCACATGTGCCCTCCTTAATACCCATCACCCAGTTATCCTCTTCCCTCCCCCCCCTACCCTGTAACCCTCAGTTGTTTCCCAGAGTCCAGAGTCTTTCATGGTTTGTCTCCCTCTCTGATTTCTTCCCATTTAGTTTTCCCTTCCTCTGCTCTATTCCTTATGTTCCACATATGAGTGAAACCAAATGATAATTGTCTTTCTCTGCTTGACTTATTGACTTAGTGTAATCCCCTCCAGTTCCATCCATGTCGATGCAAATGATTGGCATTCATCCTTTCTCATGGCTGAGTAATATTCCATTGCATGTATGGACCACATCTTCTTTATCCATTCTTCTGCTGAAGAGGATCTTGACTCCTTCCACTGTCTGGCTATTGTGGACATTGCTGCTATGAGCATTGGGGTGTATGTGCCCCTTCTTTTCACTACATCTCTATCTTTGGGGCAAATACCTAGCTATAGCAACTTCTTTCAAGACATGTCTCCTCAGGCAAGAAAAACAAAGGCAAAAATGAACTTTTCAGACTTCATCAAAATAAAAAGCTTTTGACAGAAAAGGATATAGCAAAACTAAGAGGCAATCCATGGAATGGGAGAAGTTATTTACAAATGTTATTACAGATAAAGGGCTGGTATCTAAGATATATAAAGAACTTATCAATCTCAATACCCAAGAACCAAATAATCCATTCAAGAAATGGACAGAAGACATGAACAGACACTTCTCCAAAGAAGACATATAAATGGCCAACAGACACATGAAAAAATGTGTCTGTTAATATCACTAGCTATGACGGAAATATAAAACAAAACCACAATGAGCTACCACCTTATACCAGTTAGAATGGCCAAAATTAAGAAGACAGGAAACAACAAGTGTTGGGGAAGATGTGGAGAAAAGGGAACCTTCTTACACTGTTGGTGGGAAAGAAAATGGGTGCAGCTATTCTGGAAAACAGTATGGAAGTTCCTCAAGATGTTAAAAATAGAGCTACCCTATGACCTAGAAAATGTACTAATTTACTCCAGTGATACAGATGTATGTATAAGTTCTTTATATTTACTTTAAGTAAAGTATATAAGTTCTTTATATTTACTTTAATATAAGTTCTTTAATATAAGTTCTTTATATTTACTTTAAATTTCCTCCAGTGATACAGATGTATGTATAAGTTCTTTATATATTTTGTATATTAACTTCTTATTGAATATAAGATTTACAAATATCTTCTCCTATTAAGTAGATTGGCTTTTCATTTTGTTGATTTTTGTTTTATTAGGGCTTTGGTTTTTTTTTTTCTGGGCAAAGGAATTTTTATTTTGGTGTATTCCCAAAACACCAAAAGTTTATTTTTGCTTTTCTTTTTCTTGCCTAAGGAGACATATTCATAAATATGTTGCTGAGGCTGATGTCCAAGAGACTATTGCCTATGCTTTCTTTTAGGGATTTTATGGTTTTATATGGTTTTAGGCCTCACACATTAAGTCTTTAATCCATTTTGAGTTAATTTTTGTGTATAGTGTATGAAAGTGATCTAGGTTCATTCTTTTGCACATAACTGTCCAATTTTTCCAATACCATTTATTGAAGAGACCATCTTTTCCCAATTGTATATTCTTGTCTCCTTTTTAATAAATTAATTGATCATATAAGTGAGTTTATTTCTGGAATCTATCTTGTTCTATTAATCTATATGTCTTTTTTTTTTTCAAAGATTTTATTTATTTATTTGACAGAGATCACAAGTATGAAGACAGGCAGGCAGAGACAGAGAGGAAGAAGCAGGCTCGCTGCTGAGCAGAGAGCCTGATGCAGGGCTCAATCCCAGGACCCTGAGATCATGACCTGAGCCGAAGGCAGAGGCTTAACAACTTAGCCACCCCCAGGCGCCCCATCTATGTGTCATGTGTGTGTGTGCTAGTATCATACTGCTTTGATTATTATAGCTTTGTAGGGTATTTTGAAATCCAAGATTTTAATAACTCCGGCTTTGTTCTTTTTCAAGATTGCTTTGACTATTCAGGATCTTTTGTCGTTCCATACGAATTTCAGGATTTTTTGTTCTAGTCTGTGAAAAATACTTCTGGAATTTTGATAGGGATTTCATTGAATCTGTAGATTGCTTTGGGTGGTATAAATATTTTAATTATATTAATTCTTCCACTCCACAAGCATGGTATATCTTTCTATTTGTTTGTGTCATATTCATTTTCTTTTATTAATATCTTATAGTTTTCAGCATATGTCTTCTGCTTGTTTATATTTATTCCTAGGTTTTATGATTTGTTGTACAATTATAAATGTTTTCTTAATTTGTCTTTCTGCTACTTTATTATTAATATGTGGAAACAACAGATTTCTGTATATTTCTTTTATATCCTGCAATTTCACTGAATTCATTTATCAGTTTTAATAGTTTTTTTTCCCCCCAACTTTGGAGGATTTTCTATATAAAATATCATGTTATGTGCAAATAGTGATAGTTTTTACTTCTTCGTTACTAGTTTGGATACATTTTATTTCCTTTTCTAAACTGATTGCTTCGACTAGGACTTCTAGTACTGTGTTAAATAAAAGTGGTGAGAATGGGCAATCTTGTCTTTTTTCTGATTTTTAGGGGAAGAACTTTCAGTTTTTCACTATTGAGTATGGTGTTGGCTGTGAATTTTTTATATGTGGCCTTTATTACACTGAGGTATGTTCCCACTAAACCCACTCCCTCCCCCCACCAGCTTATTTATTTTTAAGAATTGAGATATTTGAGAGGCAGAGCAGGGAGTTCATGGGGGGAAGGGAGGGAAAAAAATGAAACAAAGTGAGACTGGGGAGGGAGAAAGACCATAAGAGACTCTTAATCTCAGGAAGCAAACTGAGGGTTGGGGGTGGGGGGAAAGGGATAGGGTGGCTGGGTTATGGAAATTGGGGAGGTTATGTGCTACAGTGAGTGCTGTGAATTGTGTAAGACTGATGATTCACAGACCTGTACTCCCAAAGCAAATAATACATTATATGTTAATAACAAATAAATAAATAAATATTGAGATATAATTGACATGTAACATTCTATTCCTTTAAGATATGCAACAGAATGATAGATGTATATATTGTGAAATAATCACCATAATTCTGGTTAGCATCTTACCCCATAGTTACATGTTTCCTTGTGAAAATAACTTTTAAAATGTTTTGTTGTAGCAACGTTCAGTTTACAGTAAACTATGATTAACTCTAATCATTAACTATAGTTCTCATGAAATCAGTTTTATACATTTTTCACAACATCTGTCTTTAAGTCACATATGGCTGTTAAGGGCAGAAGCAGATCCTTTGTTCTATTTTCTTTCTCTTTTTTTAAAAATTAACATATAATGTGTTATTTGCTTCAGGGGTACAGATCTGTGATTCATCAGTCTTACACAATTCATAGCACTCACTGTAGCACATACCCTCTCCAATGTCCATAACCCAGCCACCCCATCCCTACCCCCCACCCACCAACAACCCTGTTTGTTTCATGAGACTAAGAGTCTCTTATGTAAACCCACTTTGTTGAGAGTTTTTGCCATGAATGGATGTTGTACCTTGTGAAATTATTTTTCTGCACTTACTGAGATGATCATATGATTTTTATCATTCATTTTGGTTATGTGGTATGTCACATTGATTTACAAATATCAAATCATTTTTACATCCCCAATAATTCTTGTACTATATTGTTAAATGTGATATGCTAATATTTTGTTGAGTATTTTGCATCTAAGTTCATCAGGGATATTGTCCTATAGTTTTGTTCTTTGTAATGTCTTTTGTCATGGTATTTGGCAATGCTGCTTACAGAATTAATTTCGTAGTTTTTCTTTCTCCTTTATTTTGTGGAAAAATTTGACAAGAATAGGTATTAACTTTTCTTTAAATGTTTTGTAGGATTCATCTGTGACACCATCCCTGGGCTTTTGTTTATTCGGCCTATTTTTTTTTTTTATCAGTTCCATTTTGTTACCAGTGATCAGTGTGTTCAAATTTTTCTATTTCTTGCTGATTTAGTTTTAGAAGATTGTATGTTTTTAGGAATTTATCTATTTCTTCTAGTTTGTTTAATTTGTTGGTATATAATTGGTCATAATATTCCCTTATTCTTTGTATTTCTGTGGTCTCTGTTATTAATTCTCTTCTCCCATTTTCAATTTTATTTATTTGATTTCTCTCTCTCTCTTTCTCTTTTTTGGATGAGTCTGGCTAAAGGTTTATCAATTTTATTTATCTTTTCAAAGTACCAGCACTTGGTTTCATTGATTTATTTCTATTCATTTTAGCCTCTTTTGTATTTGTTTTCATTCTAATCTTTTTTTAAAATTTTTTTTATTTTTTATAAACATATATTTTTATCCTCAGGGGTACAGGTCTGTGAATCGCCAGGTTTACACACTTCACAGCACTCACCAAAGCACATACCCTCCCCAATGTCCATAAACCTCATTAATAGCTTTTTTGATTTCAACTTGGTTAGATTTCAGTTCTTTTATTTCTCCAGAAAGGGCTTTTATATCTCCCAAGAGGTTTTCTCTAATATCTTCCATGCCTTTTTCGAGCCCGGCTAGAACCTTGAGAATTGTCATTCTGAACTCTAGATCTGATATATTACCAATGTCTGTATTGATTAGGTCCCTAGCCTTCAGTACTGCCTCTTGTTCTTTTTCTTTTTTGTGGTGAATTTTTCTGCCTTGTCATTTTGTCCAGATAAGAGTATATAAAGGAGCAAGTAAAATACTAAAAGGGTGGCAACAACCCCAGGAAAATATGCTTTAACCAAATCAGAAGAGATCCCAAATCATGAGGAGGGAGAAAGGGGATAAAAAGAGGTTCAAAAAGAAAGAAAGAAAAAGAAAAGAAAAGAAAGGAAAAGAATTAAAAAAAAGAAAACGAATAAAGAGAAATATAAAAAGGAAAATATATATATATTAAATAAACTAGTTAAAAAACGTTAAAAAAGAAAAGGGTAAAAATTCAAAAAAATTTTAGCCGAAGAAGAGAAAAAAAATGAAAAAGAAAAAAATTAAATTAACTGCAAGACTAAAAAAATCACAGGGAGAAAGCCATGAGTTCCGTGCTTGGCTTTCTCCTCCTCTGGAATTCTGCTGCTCTCCTTGGTATTGACACCGCACTCCTTGGTAGGTGAACTTGGTCTTGGCTGGATTTCTTGTTGATCTTCTGGGGGAGGGGCCTGTTGTAGTGATTCTCAAGTGTCTTTGCCCCAGGCGGAATTGCACCGCCCTTACCAGGGGCTGAGTAATCTGCTCAGGTTTGCTTTCAGGAGCTTTTGTTCCCTCTGCGCTTTCCGTAGATTTCCGGAGGATAGGAATACAAATGGTGGCCTCCTGGTCTCTGGCCTGGAGGAACGGAGAGCCCGGGGCCCCACTACTCAGTGTGCCCTCAGAGAACAGCGCCCAGTTACTCCCGTCTGCCTGACCTCCGGCCGCGCTCCAAGCTCACCCATCCTGCGACCGGTTCAAGGTAAGCCCGAGCTGTGAGCTCACTGTCGGCTCTGTCTCTGTAGCCGGTTTTCCTGTTCCAATACCCACAAGCTCTCCGACCCTCAGACACCCCCGATCCTTCTGTGACCCTGCGGGACCTGAGGCCACGCTGACCCCGCGTGGGCTTCACCCCGGTTTAGCCTCTGGAGCGATGTCCCTCAGCGG
>NC_081571.1:18682671-18771872 GCF_022355385.1 Mustela nigripes
CTCTGCGACACTCAGACACCCCCGATTCTTCTGTGACCCTGTGGGACATGAGGCCACGCTGACCCCGCGTGGGCTTCACCCCGGTTTAGCCTCTGGAGCGATGTCCCTCAGCGGAACAGACTTTTAAAAGTCCTGATTTTGTGCGCCGTTGCTCCGCTGCTTGCCGGGAGCCAGCCCATCCCCCCGGGGTCTATCTTCCCGTCGCTTTGAATTCACTTCTCCGCCAGTCCTACCTTTCAGAAAGTGGTTGTTTTTCTGTTTCTAGAATTGCTGTTGTTCTTCTCTTCGATCTGCCGATGGATTTTCAGGTGTTTGCAATCTTTAGATAAGCTATCTAGCTGATCTCCTGCTAGCTGAAGTAGTCTTAGCCTCCTACTTCTCCGCCATCTTGACTCCCCATTCTAATCTTTTTATTTCTTTCCTTCTAACATTTGGTTTTCCTTGTTCTTTTTCTTTTTACTTTAGGTATAAGGTTATTCAGTTTTAGGTTTCTTGTTTCTTGACATTGGCATGCATTGTTGTAAACTTCCTTCTTACAACTGCTTTTGCTGTGCCCCAAGGATTTGAGGCTGTTGTGTTTCCATTTTCATTTTTCTTTATATATTTTTTAATATTTATTTGATTTCTTTGTTGACTCATTTGTTATTAGTAGCATATTGTTTAGCCTATGTGTGTTTGGTTTTTTTTCCAGTTATTTTCTTGTAATTCATAACTAGTTTCATACCAGTGTGGTCAGAGAAGATTTTATAATTTCAATTTTCTTAAATTTATTGAGACTTTTTGTGTTCTCTGAGTATAGTTATGATTATTACTTTGAACTCCTTATGAAGCACGTTGTTCATCTCTGTTTTGTTTAGCTCATTTTCTGTGATTTTGTTCTTTCCTTTCCTTTTGGGTATATTCTTCTGTCTTCTCATGTTGTCTGACCCTTTGCTTTTATTTGCAATTTTTAAGTATACTTAAGTCTCTTTTGTCTTGAAATTAGTGGTTTTCTGTAGAACAGATCCTGTGGTGCCCTGTAGTGCAATCCCTCCCTGTTCACCAGAATCATGAATCCCAAAGGTGGTCGGTCCCTGGTATGGGATACATATGCCCTCCTGTTGTGCCTCAACCAGGATTGTATGGTCACAATAATGGGTGGACCTGACCCTCAGCCCATTGGACTGACCTGCTTTGCCTGCTGGAGGTGTACTGAGAAGGTTTTGCTCCCCATGCTGTTGCAAGACCTGGCTGCTGGAAATGTAGATGTGTTCCTGGGTGAAGTTGTCTCCCTCTCCCCAAGGCAGAAGTTACTTTAGAGGATTACCAGTCCCTGTCAGGGTTGTTTGCCATGTGTGGTGTGGAGGATCAGGTTTGGAGGGGCACACACTGAGGTGGGCAGGTTGAGTGGACCAGGATCACAGTGGAACACCAGGGGAAGACACATGGCTCCCCCAAGCATCTGGCTGTGTACACTGGGGGAGGGGAAGAAAAATAGTTCTTGAAAGCACTTATGTTCCTGGAGAAATCTTCAGATCCTTCCCCCTCCAGTATACAACCCAAAATTAGTCAGTAAATCTCCTCTACCTATACCTTAAGTTCTATTCAAATTGCTGCTTCTGTGCCATGTCTCTGGCTGAGTTATTTAGCATGCTGGCCCTTTTAAGTGTGGAGATTTGGTTTTCCATAGCCCTCAAGCTCTCTGTGAATTAAGTTTGTTTGTTTGTTTATTATTTTTTTAAGTTGGCTCCATGCTGGGCTTGAACTAATGACCCTGAGATTGAGACTTGAGCCAGGATCTACTGACTGAGCCACCCTGGTACCCCAGCACACTTTTTTTTTTTACAAGTTTTAATTTTCATTCCAATTTCTTAACATATAGTGTTATATTAGTTTCAGATGTATGATATAGTGATTCAACAATTCCATACATCACCCATTGCTCATCAGAAGTGTACTCCTACTCCCCATTACCTATTTCATCTCTCCTCCTGCGCCCCTCCCCTCTGGTAACCATCAATTTATTCTCTATAGTTAAGAGTTGGTTTGCTGGTAAGTTGATTTGTTTCTCGCTTCTCCCCCCTCTTTTTTTTTCCTTTGTTCATTTGTTTTGTTTCTTAAATTCCACATAAGTGAAATCATATGGTATTTGTCTTTCTCTGAAGAACTTATTTCACTTAACATTATAGTCTCTAGCTCTATCCATGTCATCACAGATGGCAAGATTTCTTTCTTTTTTATGGCTGAATAATATTCATATATATTCATATGCATATATGTACTCAACCTCTATCACTTTTTTTTTTAATCCATTCATCAGTGGATGGACATTTGGGTTGCTTCCATATCTTGGGTATTGTAAATAGTGCTTTTATAAATATAGGAGTCCTGGTATCCTTTTGAGCTAGTGTTTTGTTTTCTTTGGGTAAATACCCAGTAGTGCAATTGCCGGATCATAGGATAGTTCTATTTTTAACTTTTTGAGGAATCTCTGTACTATTTTCCAGAGTGGCTGTGTCAGTTTGTATTCTTATAACAGTACATGAGAGTTTCTTTGTAAGCACCACTGGTTTTTAAAACTCATGGAGTTAAGGGGACTTCCCAGGGTGATTCTCCAGGGATGGGCGTGCCTGGTATGTGATCTGATCCATTTGCTCCTCTATGCTGTGATGCCTCTCTTGTTTGTGGTTAGTCACACTGGTGGTTTGGTTACTGATTGTGTTTCTACTTCTTTTCTTTCCAATGTAACCTTATCTCTATGACTAGCTGTGGAAGATCTGTTCTGCTAGTCTGCCAGTCATTTTCAGAGTTAGTTGCATTCTGTAATTGTTGCCTTGGTCTGTCTGTGGGATGAGGTAGACCCAGGATCTTACTTTGCCATCTTCCCTGCTCTCCTACTAATGTGAATTCTTAAATCTTGACTGTAGAATAAAGAAACATCCTAATATGAGATTTTTTAAATTATAATTTTGACCAACACTTCAGTTACACTGTTTCCTACAAGTATATACCATAGGATTGAACAAGTAGTTGTTCACTTTTCCATTAGCTTTTTATATTTTAAGAAATAGCTTTTTAAAAAAATTTGGGATTAAGTATTCTTACTCAGATAAACAGGAGAGTGTTTTCAAAAGTTTTCCTTAGACTGTGTAATAGTAAAAGCAAAGCACTATAACACACAAGAGAAGCTAAACACAGGATTATATTTGTGAAAATGAAACATTCCTGACCATGTTTACATGCATAAATAGAAATGAGCTAGTACACAAACTAAAGAAAAAGAATTATTCCCCATTTTGTGCCCTAAGTTTTATCTTTTATTTAGTTTATTGTTTTGTGACACTCTCTCCTTTTTTCTTGTAGTATAATGGTTCTCAGTGACGAGATTACATTCCCAGAGAAAACAGAGTTACTACTGGGGACAATTCATTCTTCACTCTATGCCAAATCCTGTGCAAAAAGAAAATATTCTTGGAAACAGAAAAATGAACTATAATAGCCCCCCTTGTTGCAGGGGAAATTGCCGGATGGGAAGATTTTTTAAGTGGGAATATATTCAGGATACTTAATGAAAAATACCCTACCTAGTTCCTGAATTCCTGAAAATTTATCAACATGTTTAGTTTTCTTATTTGGAAAAAAACCTGTTCCATACTCTCTAACCTTTATATGCATAAGGGAAAAGGAATCCTATTCTATCACCCATACTTTTTTTTAAGGTTACTGAAGGTTATGTAAATAGAGCCAATGTTGGTTTGTTGTATTTTTTATGACAGGGCTAGTTGTAAAGCAAAGGAATTTAAAAAAAAGTGTATTTAAATTCAATATAGTTAATGTATAGTGTATTACTAGTTTCCAGGGTAGCATTTAGTGATTCATCAGTTACAGAAAACACCCAGTGCTCATTATATCAAGTGCCCTCCTTAATGCCCATTACCAAATTACCTCATCCCCTCATCCATCTCCCTTCCAGCCACCCTCTGTTTGTTAAAGGAGTCTCTTACAGTTTTCTTCCTTCAGTGTTCTTATTTTATTTTTTCTTCCCTTCCCCTCTGTTCCTGTTTTGTTTCTTAAATTCCACATATGAGTGAAATCATATGCTGTTTGTCTTTCTCTGACAGGCTTATTTTACTTAACATAAAACCCTCTAGTTCCATCCACACTGTTGCAAATGGCAAGATTTCATGCTTTCTGATGGCTGAGTAATATTCCACTGTGTGTGTGTGTGTGTGTGTGTGTGTGTGTAAGCTCTCCTTTATCCATTCATCTATCAATGGACATCTGGGCTCTTTCCATATTTTGGCTGCTGTGGACATTGCTGCCATAAACACTGGGGTGCATGTGACCCCTCTAATCACTATGTTTGTGTCCTTTGAATAAATACCTTGTGGTGGATTCACTGGATCATAGAGTGTTTTTGTTTTAACTTTTTGAGGAAACTCCATACTGTTTTCCAGAATGGCTACACCAGTTTGCATTCTCATCAACAGTGTGAGAAGGATCCTCTTTCTCCATAAATCTCCTAGCGACTCTCTTTTTTCCTCTGACTGAGGAGTAGTGAATGTGACAATCTCACTCATTTATTTCTGATCTGGGATAAATAACTATAAATCACATAATTAGGTCATGGCCTTTTGATTTTATTTGCTACCATTTATTCATAGTTGTGTCCTTGGCAAGGGTGTAAATTAAAGGCTATTTTGTTATTAAATTATCAGAGTAACCTTCAGTACAAAGCATTTAATAACCCGTGTCTATTCAGTTATATGATCATTTATACATTTTTTAAAAAGATTTTATTTATTTATTTGACAGACAGAGATCACAAGTAGGCAGAGAGGCAGGCAGAGAGAGAGAGGAAGCAGGTTCCCTGCTGAGCAGAGAGCCCGATGCGGGGTTCGATCCCAGGACTCCGGGATCACGACCCGAGCTGAAGACAGAGGCCTTAACCCACTGAGCCACCCAGGCGCCCCTCATTTATACATTTTTCTTAGAGAAAATAAATTGCCTAATGTGGGAAATACCCTAAAACACTTCAAAAGTGGAGGGGAAAGTAGTATAGAGTAAAAGAAAGAAATTCTAGAAATGAAAAATGAGAGCAAGAATGACAAATTGAACAAAGGGTGGAAGATGTTAGTGAAATTGAAACAAAAAGATAAAGAGATGGAATAGAAGAGAAAGGATAAAGGACAAAAAAAAGTGGGTAGTCAAGCTGGGAGTCTACTATCCAACTAATTGTAGTTTCAAAAGGAGGATAGAGCTTATGGAGAGAAGAGAAATAGAGACATAATACAAGAAAATATCACATAACTCAAGACACGAGTTTCTAAATTGAAATGTTGTACCAGTATTCAACAGTGTAAATGAGAAGTGACTCATGCAGAGTGCCATCACTGTAGAAGTCCAAAATGCAAAGGAGAAAGAAAAAATCCTAAAAACTTCCAGAGAGAAATGAAATAGAATATGTATAACAAACAAACAAAACAAAACAAACAACCAGTAATTAAAATGACTCAGACTTCTTTACAGCAATAATGGCAACTTTGAGAAAGGATCAAGTCTGCCATTGACAGTAACTTTTTGACCTGGTATTCAATATCCAGCTCACCTGTACATTATACATGCAGTTGAAATATAACAATCGATATATGGAAATTCCACCAGAATTATACTTCCAAGGATTTTTCTCATGAACAGATGATTTTTACCACAAAAGTAAGGAGAGGCCATGAAAGAGGAAACTCTGGGATCTAAGAAAGAGAAAATGAACAGGAGAGAGACTTTGGAAGTGCAGGGTGATGGTAAGGAGAAATATCATGGCAACAGCTGAGCAGCATGCATATTCTGACCAGGCTGGAGCAGGATAAAGAACTCCTGGAGGGATGCAGCCAACAAAACTGGAAGAGATGGGTTAAGGTATATGTTTGATTATATTGAGAGGAGTTTTACAGTTCTGTGAGGGAATTTAGGGAAGAATTCATGAGAGTTATAGAAAATAAGGCAAATGAAATATATGGCAATTCCAGGAAAAATGAAATTTTAGTTCATGATGTAGATCAGCTATAGATGATATTTAAATTCTATCGATGTAAGCTATGCAAGTGACTTGACATTTGTGATACTGTGAAAGATAGTGGCCGAGGAAAAGACAGAACCTGAGAGAGACAGAGATGGGGACAGACACGCACACGCACGACACACAATGAGAGAGAGAGAGAGAGAGACTGGGAGTATAAAACAGCTAAATCCTCATCTTTCATAATAGGACGAAAATATCTGAAACTGTCAAGTCAAGAAGAAGATAGATAAGCCTGTCATTTAGAAAAATAGAGACAAATATCAGGAGAAACAGCTAAAGAGAACAGAAAGTGGTTTGGTTTTGCAGAGATCCTGGGAGGTCTGAATGATTGTGCAAGAGGCTTCCCTTTTTCTTTTTTCCCTCCTCTCCTCCCCTTTTTCATTGGAAGACTGTAGTATTACCTTTAAAACTAGGTACATGAATTCTCTTGATAAAAATGCAAATACATTTTAAAAGATAAAAGAGTGTGGGGTTAACCCCTGAACTTGCGTTCTATTTGGTTCGGATTTCTGGCTGCGGAGCTGTGGGGTAGTCTGTTATTGGCTGGTAGTGGTTTAGTGTTCTGCTAAAGAGATGCACCGAGGAAGTGTGAAGTGAGTAGACTCCCAAGGTAGATCTGGCATTGCCATCTCCTTTATCTCTGGTGCTGCGGACACTCAGGATTTCAGTACTAACTCTCCAGGCTGTTGGCAGCCCTGCAAACAGAGCCCTCAGGGGCAGCCCCTTGCCGGTCTGGCCCCTCTGAAGAGAATCAGCCCGAGACACCATGTCAGACTGCTTCACTTTCCTTCATTTTCTTCACTTTTTCACTTCACAGAGATGATCTGGAAAACTTATCTCAGATGCACTTCCATGGGAAACTGGGTTTTGTTTTGTTTTTGTTTTATTTTGTTTTAATGGTAATAAAAAGATGGTGGAATTATGTTTATCGATACGGTTAGCTCCATCCAGTTGTGAAGTGTGGTTATACCAAGTTTGAAGACTTTCTTTGGAGAAGTACATGTCTCAATGTACTTGGTGGGTATAACATGGAGGAAGAGAAGAAAGTAGCCAAAGGAAACTGATCTCCCTTCCATTTCCCTGTGTAAAGTTGGAGGGTCCATTGAGCTCAATGCAGGAAAATTATTTTAAATTATTAACTCAGAAAATAATGTCCTACTTTTGTAAGTACAAAAGCTGATAAAGCTACCACCGCGTAACTCTAGAGTTTGGGCCCGAATTCTCTTCTAGGTTAGATGCAGGAGCATGTTCAATCAAATTGTCAAATAGCTATTTTTCTGCCTCAGCATCAGTTTTACAAAAGGAGCAGTAAATCACTGTGAGAAAGGTTGGGGCTGCACATCCTCAGTGAGGTGCTATTTCTGCCAAGCACAGAAAATTAAAAGTTGAATGAGACCTACAGCTAAGAAATAGCAAGTCAGGTCAAATTTTAAAATGTGGTAAGTAACTATGATTCATGTAGTTGAATTTCATTACTGATCTGCAGGAAAGAAGCAGCTGATCTGTCAAAATGAACAAAAGAAGTAGCTGCTAAATTGGCCTCAAAACAGGGAATGGAGGGTTTTCTGGAGCTCAGACTTCTTGTTTGTAGATATAGGAGCACAGAGTTGTGAGGCTCTTTTCTTGAAATTAAAAAATGAAAGTAACTCTTTTTTTAAATTTTTCAATTAACAAATGATTATTGTAAATTTTGAACTTGAATGTAATTTAAAAAAATATTTATTCGTCAGAGAGAGAGAGAGAGTGTACAGGCAGGTAGAGAGGCAGGCAGAGGCAGAGGGAGAAGCAGGCTTCCTGCACACCAAGGAGTCCGTTGTGGGACTCGATTCCAGGACACTGGGATCATGACCCCAACTGAAGGCAGCTGCTTAACCAACTGCGTCACCCAGGCATCCTGAACATGAATGTAATTTTAAAGATTTTTTTAATATTATAAAAGTATATTTCATAAGTGCATATAAGAAAAAGAAGAAAATCATTAACAAAATTTAATACATATTTTTCAGAAGCTTACTTTTTCAGAAACTTTTCTACTTATAAATCAACTTTACCAAGATATATATATGATTATACAGCATTTAATAATTTTTACTTACCTTTTTCTCTTTTGAATATTAGTTCTGTTCCCTAAGGACAAACCTAAAGTGCTGTAAGTGTGACAGGTGCCTAGAATCATCAATAAATTTATGAGGCTATTTGCCTTGTAAGCTTCAGAGGGATTTTTATTTTTTTTATTTTTTACTTTTTAGAAGGGAACATAGCATTAACCAAACCTAATACAGGATTTCTTTGTAATATGGTTAAGTTAGGAGTAGGCATAACGTTTTAATCTATCATTCCAAATGTAAGAAATTTTCTGAAGTATCTGTGATATTCAGTTCATATAAATATAATACAAATAGCTTAGTATTTATTTAAATTATAAACCTGAGAAAGTTAGTCTCTACTGTTTAATGGAGATAATTGAATAATACTATCTTAATCTGAAAATAAGTTTTACATGTGAATAAGTGTATATTTATGTATTATATTGTATATATTAAATTATATATATATGTGTATTTAAAGATTTATTTATTTTAGAGAGGGAGAGAGCATGAGTGGGAGGAGCAGAGGGAGGGGGAGAGAATCCTAAGCAGACTCCATGCTGAGCACAGAGCCCAATGTGGGGCTCAGTCCCATGGCCCATGAGATCATGACCTGAGCCAAAACCAAGAGTTGGATACTCAACTGACTGAGCCATCCAGGTGCCTGATGTGTGGATATATTATAAGAATTTAAAAGATGTGTGCTTTCTAGACCCCTAACTCTTGTTTTACTCTAAGAAATATATGATTACTGTAGGGGTGTTGGCACTAGATGACTGTGTTCTCCAAACACTTCTTTCCTAAATATTAGAGGCTCTTGATTGACTTTATTTCTTTGACTGACTCTTTATTTCTTTGGAATAAGGAGTAATAACAGGACAATCTATTCAGGGATACAAAGTAGCACTTATGAAAATTCTGCCTTTTCTAATTAAAGAGCTTTTCTTGTAATCCAATTTTAGCTTTATTTGAGGGGTGCTAGAGATGGGTTTAGCCTCTGTGTATGTGTGTGTGTGTGTGTGTAACTGAATGAAAAAATAGCTGTTAGATGATACTGTGTTCTGGTTTTGTACTATTTTCTTTTTCTTTTTAAAAATAGGAGCCTTGCTCACTAAAAGAAAGTTATACTTTTATCTTTTTCACCCAAATTACCTCTCCCCTCTGCATCAGTGAATCAAGATCATTTGTATTTATCCATTCATTTATTCATGGAACAAATATTGATTGAGGGCTGTGTACCAGCTGATTCAATGCCTTCTTTGAAACCCAGTGATTTTTTTTTTTTTAAGAAGAAAAAGAAAACCAAGTAAAAAGACACCTCTTTCTTTCTTTCTTTCTTAAATTTTATTTATTTATTTGTCACAGAGAGAGAGATAGAGAGAGAAAGCACAAGCAGAGGAGGCAGCAGACAGAGGGAGAAACAGAGTCCCCCCTGAGTAGGAAGTCTGATGCAGGGCTTGATCCCAGGACCTGTGATCATGACCTGAGCTGAAGGCAGATTGCTTAACCAACTGAGCACCCAGGCATCCCAAGACATCACTTTCAGTGCCTAATTTCCTGTGGAAGAGAAAAAACAAAGGGTTGTTTCTTATGAAAAATAGTCAAGAAATTGATTACGTGAAAAATTTTTCATTTTATATTATTACCAGCAAGGAATAGTTCAGATAAACTCTTTGAGTTAATGGTATGCCAGACTACAAAAACAGTAGATACACAATTATACATCAATGCCCTTGAGTCAGTGTTACAAAGTATTGTGTGTGGTATTATTTATTAGTATTAAATATATCAAGGACATGTGTTTCTTGTTATTATCCAGTTCTTTAAGCATTAATATTTAAAAAAAACCTATTGAATAAATTTGATATGTAATGTTGTGTAAACTTAAGATATACAGCATGTTATTTTACTACATTCATATATTGTTATATGATTGCCAATGTAGTGATATTTATCACATTATATAATTATGGTTCAATATTGTTCTATATTCATTCTATTACGCATTAGTTCTCTGTGGCTTATTTACTGCTAGTTGCAAGTTTGTACCTTTAAATACTATTATTCTTACCTCCCTACCTCCATCCACTGGTAACCATCATTTCACTCTCAGTTTTTTATAGGTTTAACTTTTTAGATTTCACATATATAAGTGATATGGTACAGTACTTGTCTTTCTCTGTCTGACCTAATATTCTTAAAAAAGCTTTTTCTCTTAGGATGTATTAAGATGACATAAATTCCTGTAATGCTATATTGATTTCAGTTCATATGTTATATGGCATTTGTTCTAATTCTCAATATTATTAAAAACAAAAAATGTAGTGAAGGCATCAAGTTATCTGAAAGGTTTGCAATCCACAGCACACAACTTCTTTGGATAGTTTTGAATTTCACAACACGGGAACATAGGTCCAGAGGGAGCTAAAAAAGATATTAGCCAACAGATGATGGGATGTTGTATTTTGGCTCAGTGTAGATTTCAAATCCTAATGGTGAAAAAGGAAAATGGGATGCATTTCTATGTAAGCTTAATGTAAGACGTCAGTGACACTTACTTGGTTTTACTTTAAATAACAAATTCCTTTTGCATACCATGTAATGTCTACCAGTGCTTTTCTCAGAAATGTGAATCATTGTTGGGTGGATCTCTAATGTGAGAGGGGGGTTTCCAAGTCTCAGCCTACCTGCAGGGAAGTCAATAACCATGTTGTGTCAATAAAGCTGTTTCCTTTAGGCATGCCATTGACTGACTGTGGAAGAGTGATGGGCAGCGAGTTGGCAGAGGTCTGTTTGCCTTGTATTAGCACAGAGGGCTGAGGATATATGTTCTGGCACTGCTTCTTTCCCCAAATGTCCTGCCAAGGCATTTCCACCTAAATCTACTCAGACCAAAGATACTGTGTTAGGGAGAAATTTGTTTCCAAGCCAGGGTAATCATTGACCTTTTCACTGAATTTCAGCTGTGACTGTGGTGGAGAAGCTGTTGTGAGAGACCTTTATGGAGAGGTTGCCTTCAACTTTCCTTCCCACCTTTATCTTCATCTAGTCCTGTGAAATCTATTCGCCTCTCTGAGAATCAAACATATATGTGGCATTAGAAATTAAAATAGTAGCTTTATTATTGTTAAAGCCAGGTTGGAAAATGAAGTTTAAATCCGTCGTCAAAATGAGTCTTCCTACTACTTTACCTAAGGTCTAGCTCTCAGAGCTCACCTGGAAAACCACCACATAGCATATAAGGTACAGCCAGATGCACAGAAAATCGTGCCTGCTCACACCCCTGAAAAGAGACCAGGAACAGGGATATATAAAAAGATAGGAGCCTACTGACTGCCTCCCAAAGGAAGGAAATCCTGCCATTTACAACATGGGTAGACCTTAAGGGTGTTACACTAAGCGGGATAAGTCAGATGGGAAAAACAAATACTGATACACTTACATGTCGAATCTAAAATCAGAGAATAGTGTGATGATTATCAGGGTCTGGCAGATGGGAGAACTGGGGAGAGACTGTTTAAGGGTACAAACTCACCACCAGAAGATAAGTTCTGGAAACTTAAGCACAGCATAGTGATCATAGCCAACAATATGGTATTATATACATTATGGGTATAAAAAGACTAGATCTTAAATGTTCTCATCCCCAAAAGGAAATTATAATTATATGATGTGATACAGATATTAGCCGAAGCTACTAAGATGGTAATCATATTGCACTGTATGTGTATCAGATCAATATATTGTAAAACTTAAACTTATACAATATTATATGTCTTTATATCTCAGTTAAAAAAACAACAACATGACAAACTCAGGGCTCTAACATGGTTTGCTTGTGGTGTGGAAGACTCCAGTGGGAAGAGGACAATGAACTCTTCTATGTATAAGCCTAGCCCGAGCTCACTTATTGTCTTCAGTGTCACCTTTTGGAAGCCACCTTCTAATTGTGTTGTGTGTGTGTGCATGTGTGTGTGTGGTGTTTTAGTTTTATGGGGTATTCGTGGAAAGTGTGGAGAGAGGAGGAAAAGTGTACTTCTATATTGTTCTTAATCATCAACTTAGTTCAGGCTTTCAGAATGTCTTGCACTGAATTTATTCTGAATGCATTTAATATTACCCACCAGAACAAGTGTTCTGTTATAAATTGGATCATGTCAACCTCTCAGTTAAAATTTCCTGACTGATTTTCCATAGTTGCTTAGATAGAATATCAAATCCTTGCCATCTTGTCATGGCATCCTCAGCTCCTTATAATCAGGTCCCTAATAAACTTTTCAGTCTCATTTTCATCACATTTTCTTGGTGAATTTTTGCCTCAAGTTTATCAAACTCTGAAGTTTCCCAAACATCCATATTTTACCCTACCTCTTTGCCTTCACATTTGCTGTTCCCTTTCCCAGAAATACCTTCCCCTACTTTTTTCACCTGCATAGATCTTACCGAGTGTTCAAAACTCAGCTAGACATAATTAGCTTTAACTGGACACCTTCACTAAATTATTGAGACACATCTGCTCTCAGGTTGGGTTAGGTACATTCCAGTGTTCCTTACTGTATTTTGTGCTTTTTCACTGAGAATAGGGAACAGGTCTTTCATATCTGCATATTCATACTGAATGCAGTGTCTAGCACATAGGAGGCAATCAATAAATATTGCCTACATCTCTCACTTAGTTTCCTCTCTTAAACAGAGTCAAGGTTTTGAAATGTGTTAAGCTTTCAACTATGCATTACAATAAGAACTGCATTGATTTGATAGAAATAGTCAAGCAGATTATAAAAATTTTGGTACCTTTAGAATATTGGTAGAATGCTTTTCTCACTAAATAATAATTTTGCTTTTCTGTTACTACACTTTTTTTTTAAAGATTTTATTTATTTATTTGGCAGACAGAGATCACAAGTAGGCAGAGAGGCAGGCAGAGAGAGAGGGGGAAGCAGGCTCCCCACTGAGCAGAGAACCCAATGCAGGGCTCTATCCCAAGACCCCGGGACCATGACCTGAGCCGAAGGCAGAGGCTTTATTTAACCCACTGAGCCACCCAGGCGCTGTCTGTTACTACTCTTTAAAAATACAAATAAGCTGCTTTTAATAAATCTGCCCTAGTGTTTGTGAAATAGTCCACAAAATAGTAATAAAGCTATTATGTTTTTGTTATTTAAATGCTGAGATATTTGTATACTCAAGCCCTAATGAAATCAAACATGTACCCTGGCCCAAGTGGTTTGGATGGTGTGATTATGAACTGGATTTTTCACCGAGTTAGTTACATGTTGTATCAGATGGTAAAAATGAAGGAAACATCATAGAGGAAATAGAGAATATGTTATGCTAAGTTATTCTGCAAGGCATCCTTATACCTTTTTTGAGAGGATGTTAAATGTTTAACACAAACTCGTGAGCCCTGTGAGAGTTAGAGAGGTAAGAGCTGATTTATCATGTTTAAGTTGAAGTAGAGAGCAACTGCCTGTTTAGCCTTGTGACTCAAGGTTAAATTCCCTGGGGTGAAAGCTCTTAATGATTTTGGGGATAGCTTGAATTGTTTATCTTTGTGTTCAGTTTTACCCAATCACATAAAAATATTTGCATGATGTGTATTATGATTATCTAGGGACTGAAAAATGTGGTATGAATTATAAAGACTGGATTTCCAATTTTTAATAAAAACTTAATTGTTTCAGTTTTTTTTCAAACTTACAAAGATCTATTATACTCATAAGAAAATAAGTTTATTCATCCATCCTTTAATAAGTCTAATAAACTGAACACCTATTATGTGGTAGGCATTGTTCTGTGCATGAGAGAAGTCATGCACATATAAAAATATTCTATTTTTAAATTTTTTAAAAAATAAGCTCTATGCCCGAAGTGGGATGTGAGCTCCTTCCTTACCCCAAGATCAAGAGTCACATGCTCCATCAACTGAACTAGACAACCCAGTTTTCTGGTAATTTTAAATTTGATTTATTTTATAGTTTGAAATGCAAACTTAGGAAAAAGTTAATAGAACAATAGAAGGAACTCTGGATATTCTTTAATTCATGTTCACCATTGTTTGCATTTACCTCATTGCTTAATTATAATTTATATTTATATTTGCATGTATATAAATATAAATTATATATTATAAATTCCTGTATATTTGATTAAATTTATCATATAAGATCTATGTCCATGTCTATATCTATTTATTAAAAACCATGTGTTCATAGTGATACCTCTAATATCAATCCAGTATCACATTTTAAATTCCACAATTTTCATAGTTGTAACTCCTTTGTGGTAGTTAATTTTATGTGTCAAGTTGACTAGGCTATGGTACCCATATGACTGGTCCAACACCAGTCTAGATGAAGTTATTTTTCAGATGTGATTAACATTTAAATTAGTAGACTTTGAGTGAAGCAGATATCCTGCATAATGTATGTGGGTTTCATCCAAATAATTGAAGGCCTTGAGAGAAAAGTTTGAGGTCCCCAAGGAAGAGGGAATTCTGCCTCCAGAATGCCTTCAGACTCCATACTGCAACATCCAATCTTCGCTGGTTCTCCAACCTGCCAGCTTCCCAGGCTGCCAGGCTGTCAGCCTGTCCTGCAGGTTTCAGACTTGCCAGTCCCATAATTATGAGTCAATTCCTTAAAAATCTCTCTCTATCTCTCTTTCTACACACACACACACACACACACACACACACATAATTGGTTCTGTTTCTCTGGATAACCCCAACTAATACACCCTTTAGCCTAGAATATCTAGAAAATAGTTCCAAAATTCCTATACCACACTACTATGAAATATTAATCTCCTAATTAGGGTTCAATATTTGTTTACAGATCTTTTTGGAGGTAAAATTATGTACAATAAAATATATAAATACATAAAAGATCTAAATCTTATATGAAAGAGAGCTTTTGCTTCTCTCTTACATAAAAGATATAAAGAGTTGTATCTTCTTTCTTACATAAAAGGCACAGATCTTGAGTACACCATACAATAAATAAATTTAGGCAAATGCACACACTAAAGTGAAACAAATACCCCCACCAAAATATAGAATATTTCTGTCACTCAGAAATTTCCCTCAAGCCCCTTTTGTGTCAATATCCTTCCCTCTTATGCAACTTTTTCCCTCCAATTTTATTCACCAAAGATTAACTTTACCTGCTCTAGAATTTCATATATATATATGCTCTTTTATATTCAACTTCTTTAGCACAGCACAATATCTATAAGTTTTAGTCATATTTTCTGATCAGTAATTACTTATGTTTTATTGCTGAAATGTATTCCATTCTGTGAATATACTATAATTTGTTTATCTTTTCTATTAGTGGACATGATTTTTTAATTTCACTCAATTAAAAGTATTTCTTATTTTCATTGCAATTTCTTTTTTCATCTATGGGCTACTTAAAAATTAGTAGTTTAAATTCAAAATGGGTAATATTCCAGATAGTTTTATTTATTAAATTCTGTGTTATCAGAGAACATGTTTGGTAAAATTTCAGTCTTTTAATTTATTAAGAGTTATGTTGTAGCCCAACAGTTTCTATTTGGTGAGCATTCCATGTGCACTTGAAAGAAAATATGCATTTTATAATTGTTGGATATATAAACATGTCATTATGTAAAATTGGTAGATACAGATATTTTATGTCATTTAAAAAACTCATTGTTCAATAAATTACTGAGAGTATTTTTATTTTATTTATTTACTTTTAAAGATTTATTTATTTTAGAGCAAGAGAGATAGAGAGAGAAAGTGTGCACACATGCATGCAAGCTTGTGAATGGGCAAGGGCCTGTTCAGAGGCAAAGGGAGAGATTCTTAAGCAGACTCCCAGCTGAGCATGAAACCATAGGAGAGGTTGGATTTCACGATCCTGAGATCATGACCTGAGCCAAAATCAAAATCCCACGCTTAACCAGCTGAAATGTGGACAGCCTCACGTTTTATGTGATTTTTCTATTTGTGTATTCAGTCTATATTTCAGATTCTGAAAGTTGATTCTTATGAGAATGGACCACGTTAATGAGTTAGACTGCCTGAGCTGAGTAAGAACTTCCACCATTTTCAGTTGAACTCAAAGGTAAATTTTTTTTTTAAGATTTTATGTATTTATTTGTCAGAGATAGAGGGAGAGAGAGCGAGTGAGCACAGGCAGACAGAGCGGCAGGCAGAGGCAGAGGGAGAAGCAGGCTCCCTGCCGAGCAAGGAGCCCGATATGGGACTCCATCCCAGGGCGCTGGGATCATGACCTGAGCCGAAGGCAGCTGCTTAACCAACTGAGCCACCCAGGTGTCCCTCAAAGGTAAATATTGATTGAAGTTCTTCTAGTCTTCTATATTATTCCATTCTGGAATTAAAAAAAAAAAAAAAGCCCCTCTCTGAAATCCCTGTCCAAAGGGAGCTTACATACTTGTATTGGAACACATACAATGACAAAATAAATAACTTAAATGTTTTGTATAGTAGATGCTGATAATGGCTACAGAGAAGAAGAAAGTAGGAAAAAGAAGGTATGTGGTAGTTTTAGATAGTGGCCCAGTAGAAGGTCTAGATTTAGAGGAGGTGAAGGAGCAAACAGAGAGGAATCTTGGAGAATGTTTAAGACAAAGAGAAGAGTGATGAAAACACTGTACACTGAAGTGTGCCTAGTGTATTCAAAGAACCGTAAGGAGCACCATGTAGCTATAGCAGAGTGAGCAAGAGGGAAACCAGTAGAGGATAAGGTCAGAAAGTTAGTGGATGCCAGATTCACGGAGATGAAATACACTTCTCAGTTTTCTTAGAGGATTCCCAGTTCATGCCCGTTGTCCTAGTCCAGTTAAAAATAGTACCTTTTTAAAACTTTACTCTTAGGCCTTATAAGGTGTGGCTTTTGTGCTGACCATGATGAGAAGACATGAAAGTAGTTTCTCATGAGAGGAATGACATTATCTGATTTATGCTCTAACAAGATCAATCTAGCTGCTCTGTTGATGAGAGAATAAGGGAGTACTTCTATTTTTTTTCAGAGAAAAAGGGATGTAATGCTGTCAACACATGTGCAGACAGGCAGCATAATGTTGGAGGTTTGAGGAAGAAGGAGAGGAATGACTAGAAATTGAGATTTGGTAGGTCTGTAAACTTTGGTAGTGATAAATTCTAGGCTATGACCATGAGAATGAGTGGTTGAGACAGTGTGAAGGATGAAGTTATTGCAGGAGAAAGGGGATCAAGGTACTTAGAGTCTGAATTTTGGAAAGGGCATCTATGTTCAGACAAATGTAGTTGGAATGATGTTAGAAGATTAGTATAGTAAAAGTAACAGTAGTTAAAAAGAAATGCCTTCCAATGTAGAACATAATTTCAAATGTGGTTTTCTGATACACTCTTCAAATGCCATCTTGAACTAAATAGAAGAAAATGAAAGAGTTTTAAGTTACAAATGAAGGGTCAAAGGAGGCAGTATCATATAAGATCAATATTAGTGTCAGCACAATAGAGTCACTCAATAAAATGCCGCCTCTGTTATTAAAATTCAGCTGCACTAGCTCATTGTATTTCTTGTCTTTTGGAAAAAAAAAAAAATCTGGCGGTAGAAACAAAAGAGGTTTGTGTTTAGTTTTCCAGTGTAATTGCACACTACAATTTAGTTTACAGGTAATTTTTTCTGAAAATTTGGAAAAATAAGCATAGCATGAATCAATGTGGTGGGATCTTGGAAATCATAACCATGTAAAGAGCTACATCATTCTTTATAATTCATTGAATTGTCATGTGCAGGGTTTATGTGTTCTTCATAGTATTATGTTGTCATAGTCATAAACACCCTGTTAAGGAAGGTGTCTTTATCTTCATTTCAGATAATAAACTGAGTTAGGTTCAAGTGACTTGCCCAAGGTCCTCCACCACTTCTGTCTTATTCTTAATGTATTCCTTTATTTAATCAACACAGCTCCTGCCCTCATGTTACAGTCTGTCGGAGAAATCTTTATGACGCAGTCAAATATTGTAAAAAGATCAATCTATTACATTCATGCTATCAGAGAAGAAGGTTTGACAAATTAATTTGATTTACTTCGCTCTTATCTAAGAGTTTGTGTTGCTGAAATCCTCTCTGCATTCCTAAGCAATGTTCTTCTCCTGCTATTAGCTTAGCGAAGGTGTAAGCTGTTAATCATTCTTCATGGCATTTACAGACCATTGCCTTTCGTTTTGAGGACATAGTGGAAGAGGTGTGGAGAAATGTTCCACATTTGAGTATCAATCATGAGTGTCAGTCATGAAGTAGATTTTTAAGGAAATGAATTGCACTGTGTCAGAGTTAGGTTCCTATTCTAGTGACGGAAGTTGCCATATGTTTCTTAATATGCATACGTGTGTGTGTGTGTGTGTGTGTGTGTGTTTATGATATGGGAAAATGTCTAAAATGAGGGGCTCAGCAGAGGTCCCTCTTCTGGGTCTAAGGGTAGTGCTGATAGGAAATATGACTAGAGAGGTAGTGTAGGATCTTGTAACCACATCCAAGATTTTAGTTCTCACTATAAAAGCAGTGAAAAGACATGGGCATTTGTTAAGATCACTCTTCTTATACTGTGAAAAAGAAACTAGGGGAAGGATAAAAGTAATTTATAAGGAAACTGGCTGTGAAACTATTGCAAGAGAAAATGGTGAATTGGACCAGGGGATTGTTGATACAGATGCAGAAAAGTCTATTGATCTTATATTTAGGAAGTAGACCGGACTTGCTAATAGATTATATATGGGAGGATAAGGGAATATAAGGAAACACTAGACCATTTCTAGGATGGGAAACACTAGAAAAGATTAAATTTGGGGGAAGAAAATATGAAGTCTTTGAAATGATGATTTTGAGAAAATGGAATGGAGATGCCAAATAGTCCATTGGTTATAACAGTTTAAATTTCAAAGGGCAAATGATGGTAGGAAATGTAAATATAAATGGTCCATGTGCAGATGGTGATTGAGGTAATGGAAATGGGTGAGCCTGCCTGAAGAGAAGGTACAGAGTTCAAAGAGAAGTCAGCACTGAGTCTTCTGGAACACCAATATCTCAAACCTAAGCACTTTTCACTAACCCCAGTGCTGCAAATTCCAGTGTAAATTGCCATCATCTCTCACCTGGGTAATAGCTTCAGTCTCTTTATTGGTCTGCAAATGGCAGTGGAGGACTTGTAGGATACCAACTGTCTTAGACTGAGTGGCTTAAAGAACAAATATTTTTTCCTCACAGTTTTGAAGGCTGAGAAGTCCAAGATCAAGGTACTGACTGATTCAGTTCCTGTTGAGGACCTTCTTGCTTTATCTTAACATGGCGGATAGAGAGGATGAAAGCTTTCTTATGTCTCTTTTGTAAGGACCTTACCCCATTCATAATGACTCCATTGTCGTGACCTAATTATCTCCCAAATTTACCTCCAAATACCATCACATTGGGCTTTGACATAAGAACTTTGGGGACATATTCAGTCAATAATACCAACATTCCCTCTGTACTTGAGGTACTTGGCTTGAGCCATCACTTGAAAGGGTTGCAGAGAAATGGGTATCTTCAGACCAGTTAAGGCTAGCATGGAGAATGGAAAAAGGAAAAGAGACTAAGTACTAAGTACTAAAAAGAATTTTCTGATTATACAAAGGAAATTCCTGAGTGACAGGATTTGGGAGGTGGAGCAGGTACAGTTTGAATTTTTGATATTAATGAAAACAAGAATGAAAAATATGATGGCTTAGTATTATCATTCTCTCTGAGGAAAGATATTGGGCTTAGAGCCCAGCTAATGTTTTTCCAAAGATAATTTGTTTTTCCAAAGATGAATGTACTTCTTGTACATTCTACACATTGGTGTTCTAAAGTCACCAAACATTTATTGAGGAGGCCTTTATCTTTGTAGCTATCAAGCTTCAGTGTGCATAAGAAACATCTGGAGAGCTTATTAAAAGTGTAGATTTCAATGATCCACCCGAAAGGTTTCTGTTTTGGAGTACAAGGAGTGAGACCTAGGAATCTGAGCTTGGATGGTTGACACTAGGGCAGGTGATTTGCATTGTTCTGTGAGGCAGGCACCATACTACTTCTGATGGCGCACATATAAATAAATATTTCTCAGTCTCAAAGGACTTAAATAATGTCAGTACAATGTGGTAACAAAATTTTTCCAGCATTTCATGTGGCCCCAAGCACAATATTTATTTTAAATTAAATATAGTTAAAATACATTGTATTTAGTACGGGTGCCTTTTTGGCATGTGTGTAAATTTTGCTGCTACACCTTTATTTGAAATGATTCTGTCATTATTTTTGATTGTTAGATGTGGGGTTGTGTCACCATCTTATTTTTGGAGTTTTTGAGTATTTTAACTTTAAATGAATTTGTCATTCCACATTTGATGACTCCTATTATTGTGCCTTTTATTTTTTTATTTTTTTTAAAGATTTTATTTATATATCAGAGAGAGAGAGGGGGAGAGAGCGAGCACAGGCAGACAGAATGGCAGGCAGAGGCAGCGGGAGAAGCAGGCTCCCTGCTGAGCAAGGAGCCCAATGTGGGACTCGATCCCAGGACGCTGGGATCATGACCTGAGCCGAAGGCAGCTGCTTAACCAACTGAGCCACCCAGGCGTCCCTATTGTGCCTTTTAAAAGAGAGTTATTCGTAATCTGTATTTGCTTTTTCTTGGGTTTCTGGTTATTATCGTCAATATTCAATATTTATTCTTAAAATTATTATTTCAAATATTCAAACATTTTGAGAAGTCACATTCAGACCTAGCTATGTTACTAAGACAGACTGATGATGACACACAGTAGTTTAATGATGGTATATTTGACTTTCTTTTCCAGTATGTTAATTAGTTACATTACCACCTGAAATCTAGGTCAGGCTCATTCTGAAGGAATGGTCTCCACATGTTGATGGAAGAAATACTTTTTACTGTCATGATTAACCCAGATTAGAAGATGATAGAATGAGAAATTTCAGACTAAATGTGGTTTTAAATGTTATGATTTAAAAAAAAAATATTATCATTTAAAATTCCCTGGAAAAATAACTCTATTCCTTAAATACCAATGATGACCTCATTCTTAAGAAAACAATTTCCTTACTGGGAAGAAAAAAAATCTATTTCTAGTTCTAATGAACTCTTAATTGAAGTGACCCTGCATCCTGATGTAAGATGGACAAAGTGAAGTTTGGTTAGTGAGTGAGTGTGGGTGATAGAAAAAAATGTCCAGATATCTGGATAAATTTATTCAGGAAATGACAGAACCGGTGAAATAGAATAATAACAATTCTACCAGTTAAGAGAGGGAAGTTTAAAGAGAGAGCAAATGTTTAAAAACTGATTAACTTCATTTTGATGAAGATTTTGGTGTTCCTTTCAGGTATAGTGGACTTCATTCTCATTGACAGACATTTCAAAAGATGAGAGGAGAACATGGGAGCTATTGGGAAGGGCTGTGGCTGGTCACTGGTGGCAGTGAGCTGTGTGTGGGTGACCATGTATGACATTCAAAAACACATCTTATATAAATAATCTGGAGGCCATTGCCTCATGAATCAATAATATACAGTCTCAACTAAAACTCAATGTGATATGTTTCTAAGTAAAGCATATTTAATAAATAAGCATTACTGAGTCATCAGTCTTTTACTATTTAATTGACAAGTTCATACCACTAAACATGGAATGTCATGGGTCTTAGACATAGTGAACCTCCAATCTGCTCTTCTCTATTCCTTTTATCTGGTTCTAAGACCCATTAGCCAGTGAGCACAAGTCCATTACTGCCCCTGCTTTGAGCTCCCCAGCTGAGCATGTTACTTGCTTTCAGAGAGTCAATGCAAATGACATAATAGGTCTGTGGGGATTAACTACTCTCTCACAATATTATTGTTAGCCTGATTGTCTCCTTATTTCTACTTTAAGGGAAGATTTGCATCCTTTAGATGATTGCATGGCAGAAACTTCTGATTACTTTTTAAATCTGGGAAAGATAGCTAAAACAAATGCTAGATTGTTATAATTTATTTTAGGCTGCTTTTTACATCAACATAAGACTATTGCTTTGAGGATCAGCAAGCTGCAAACTTTTCAAATCTATCTAAGTCATTTTCATAGTGTCTTTTACTGTTTCAAAATAGTGTAAATTACAAAAAAATGTCAAACACACAAGCAAAGGTAAGTACAAAAGGGTATTCCAAATTATACAGGTATGTGATATACTGGATTTTCTTATCCTATGTTTTTTTTTTTCTCCAGTAGAGTTTGAAATCTAGTCCTGTATATAAATCTGCACAAAGTTTATATATTCATATTCTGTAATATATGTTATAGTGAAAAATATATCAATAGTTAATACATATTATGCAATTAAAAACTAAATGCAGCCTTGCACAAGTTACCTAACTCTTGTGCCAGAAAGTTTTGAAAAAATTTGTCAGTTATTTAGATATTTCTTCAAATTGGTTTGATATTGGCTGTACTTGGCTCTTTGGTGTGACAAAGATTTTGGAATTACAAATTTTGAGTGGGTCTTGAGAGGTTTTCAAATATAGTAAAGTTATATTACATAAAAAATAATGCTTTTATAAGATTATCCTAAGGGAAACTGAGACTCAGAGAGATTAATAAACTAAGTTACATACTGGCAGTCTGAATTTTATCCTTTTTCCCCCTCTGAATCAAAATGCTATGTTCTTTTCTATTTCTATGGAGCTCTCAAGAACTTTATGAGCAGTCAGGTACTCAGTTAATTGCCTGTGTGACCTTTAAAAAAATCAAAAAAATCTTATTTTATAAGAAATGACATTGTTGATTACCTAGGTCTCCATTCCAATCCCTCTCTTTATACTGATCTCCTTCTAATAGTAGCTTACCATGGAGGGGGAAAGAACATGGGTTTTTGTTGTTGTTGTTTTTAAAGATTTTATTTATTTATTTGACAGACAGAGATCACAAGGAGGCAGAGAGGCAGGCAGAGAGAGAGAGGAAGGGAAGCAGGCTCCCCACTGAGCTGAGAGCCCAATGTGGGGCTCAATCCTAGGACCCTGGGATCATGACCTGAGCTGAAGGTAGAGGCTTTAACCCACTGAGCCACCCAGGAGCCCCAAGAACATGAGTTTTGAAGGAAGATAGATTTTGGTTTGGAACCTCACAAATATTATTTACTTTTCTGTCAAATGCAAATAAAATGCACCTTCCAGAGCTTTTGTGAAAATTATAGACAGAGTCTGTAAAATTATTGAATCCAGCGCCTCATCTTGCCTCCTTCTACCACTGTTTCCATCTTAGGGTCCTTTCTAGAAACTCATTGCTTCATATGGAGCCTGAATTTCTCTCATTAGGCAAAGAGAAATCCAGTGATCCTCAAGGAAGTGTTACAGGAAGTACATTTCTGTGCTTTAGAGAATATTTGCATTTTTATTTTTATTTTTTTTTAAAGATTTTATTTATTTATTTGACAGAGAGAAATCACAAGTAGATGGAGAGGCAGGCAGAGAGAGAGAGAGGGAAGCAGGCTCCCCGCTGAGCAGAGAGCCTGATGCGGGACTTGATCCCAGGACCCTGAGATCACGACCCGAGCCGAAGGCGGCGGCTTAACCCACTGAGCCACCCAGGCTCCCCAATATTTGCATTTTTAAAGAAGACAGAATGAAGAAGGCATTTTTATTTTTAAAAATAATTGGTAATAGTGGAATATCAGGACCAAGGAAGATGAAGAAAACAAATTGGCTAATCTTTTCTTTTTAATGTTTTCCAAAGGACACTAAGTTGGCAACTAAGTCATCTACCAGTGCACAAGTCACTTGTGCTTGGACTATAATGATTCTGATTGGGAAAGCAGCAAGTTGATATCACCATCTCTTCAATTTAGGGAAAGCAGCAAGTTGATATCACCATCTCTTCAATTTAAGGAAACCAGAAGTTTAAATTACCCTTCAAGTTGACTGAATCAATGCTCACAAATATCAGCTATATGGGAATTAGTTCTTTATGAGTTACATTCTTGGAAAATAGTTTGGATATATAATTCACTAGTTTTTCACACCTGTTAAGAAGAATATAGAATCAGAAAAAATAAGGTGTGTTTATTCTCCTTCTTGAATGTTGGTATTCTATGTGAGGTTTGCTGGTTGGTAGCTTTGCCAGGGCTCCATTTCTGATGAATACTAGGCTGTTATTCTCAAAGATCAGCATTTATTTTGGATGCAAAGCTTTGTGTAACATATAGGCTGTTAGTAGATGTTGAAAAATCCTTCAAGTTTTTTCACTTTTTCCTACAAACATTTGGTGTCCTTTGTGTATGTGGTGATGTGGCTTACTGTTCTTGAAGAGAAGGTCAGTGATTCAGAGCTATAAAGTGGAATATGAGAGTTTGGTATACAATTAGGTTCTAGGGCTGCAAATAAACTATATTTCACTTAAATATTGAATGCAGTGGTAATTCTATGAAAGAAAATAAATCTAGAAACCAATATGCTCTAAGACTCATGAATATATAAAATAGGAGTTTAGATGACAGTATCTATTGGAGAGGTGCTGATTTTAACTGGAAACATTTTTTGCATGAAACATTCTGAAAAATACATGAGTTACCATTTTTCCCCAAAACTGTTTGCAAAAGTATTTTTGCAAAAGTTCAACCAGGAACTTGTATGCATATTACACATATTCCTGTTATGTGATGAGAAGACACACAATGGATTTGAAAGCCAAGACCAATGGAAATGATTGTGAAAACTTGCTTTCGGTCAGGCAGATGTGGGCTTACTTAGGAAACTTCTATTTTTGCTAAAGGGTTTGTTTACAAAATATTCCTACAATAGTTCTGTTCACTGAGTTAGATAATTACTAGGTAGTCCAATATGGCATACTCTAAAATTATACCTTTACACAAAGCTCCCAGTAAGAGAGATAGAATCCTTTCTTCCCCCTAATTAGTCAAGTGCTCCATCTTATCTTAGTTATGTTTTCTGATTAATAGAATCTTAGAAATCATATCAAGAGACAGCATAAGTATAGCTTATGGTCTTTGGAGTCAGGCAACCAAGACTGAACCCTGACTCTGTCTCTGTACCACCATTAACAATTTATTTGATCTTGCTAAGCCTCTGCTTGCTCATCTGCAAAATAGAGATAATACTATTTTGTACCTCCCAGGATTTTGTGAGAAATAAATAAGATATAGCATGTAAAACATGTAGTGACTAGAACATATTAATTCAGTAATGAATGATAATAGTAGTGATGATGATGATCTAACTTAATATGTTAATATTGTAAGCTATTTGCAAGTTTGTAGGAGCCATATGTCACTATATTTTCTGTTCTCCCAAGACATGGAATTGACTTAGGATGATAATAGTGAATAATTTGCAAATGAAAGGTGACACATGGTAAATATATCAAATAAATTGTTTCATATTTTTATATTTATATTAAAAGTTCAAATCTAAGCTTTTTTTTTTTTTTTACTTTATTTCTCAGAAAACTTTATTTTATTTTATTTTTTTTTTAAATTTTTAATTTTTGATAAACATATATTTTTATCCCCAGGGGTACAGGTCTGTGAATCACCAGGTTTACACACTTCACAGCACTCACCAAATCACATACCCTCCCCAATGTCCATAATCCCACCCCCTTCTCCCAAACCCCCTCCCCCCGGCAACCCTCAGTTTGTTTTGTGAGATTAAGAGTCACTTATGGTTTGTCTCCCTCCCAATCCCATCTTGTTCATTTATTCTTCTTCTACCCACTTAAGCCTCCATGTTGTATCACCACTTCCTCATATCAGGGAGATCATATGATAGTTGTCTTTCTCTGCTTGACTTATTTCGCTAAGCATGATACGCTCTAGTTCCATCCACGTTGTTGCAAATGGCAAGATTTCATTTCTTTTGATGGCTGCATAGTATTCCATTGTGTATATATACCACATCTTCTTGATCCATTCATCTGTTGATGGACATCTAGGTTCTTTTCATAGTTTGGCTATTGTGGACATTGCTGCTATAAACATTCGGGTGCATGTGCCCCTTTGGATCACTACATTTGTATCTTTAGGGTAAATACCCAATAGTGCAATTGCTGGGTCATAGGGCAGTTCTATTTTCAACATTTTGAGGAACCTCCATGCTGTTTTCCAGAGTGGCTGCACCAACTTGCATTCCCACCAACAGTGTAGGAGGGTTCCCCTTTCTCTGCATCCTCGCCAGCATCTGTCATTTCCTGACTTGTTGATTTTAGCCATTCTGACTGGTGTGAGGTGATATCTCATTGTGGTTTTGATTTGTATTTCCCTGATGCCGAGTGATATGGAGCACTTTTTCATGTGTCTGTTCGCCATCTGGATGTCTTCTTTGCAGAAATGTCTGTTCATGTCCTCTGCCCATTTCTTGATTGGATTATTTGTTCTTTGGGTGTTGAGTTTGCTAAGTTCTTTATAGATTCTGGACACTAGTCCTTTATCTGATATGTCGTTTGCAAATATCTTCTCCCATTCTGTCAGTTGTCTTTTGATTTTGTTAACTGTTTCCTTTGCTGTGCAAAAGCTTTTGATCTTGATGAAATCCCAGTAGTTCATTTTTTCCCTTGCTTCCCTTGCCTTTTGCGTTGTTCCTAGGAAGATGTTGCTGCGGCAGAGGTCGAAGAGGTTGCTGCCCGTGTTCTCCTCAAGGATTTTGATGGATTCCTTTCGTACATTGAGGTCCTTCATCCATTTTGAGTCTATTTTTGTGTGTGGTGTAAGGGAATGGTCCAATTTCATTTTTCTGCATGTGGCTGTCCAATTTTCCCAGCACCATTTATTGAAAAGGCTGTCTTTTTTCCATTGGACATTCTTTCCTGCTTTGTCGAAGATTAGTTGACCATAGATTTGAGGGTCTATTTCTGGGCTCTCTATTCTGTTCCATTGATCTATGTGTCTGTTTTTGTGCCAGTACCATGCTGTCTTGATGATGACAGCTTTGTAATAGAGCTTGAAGTCCGGAATTGTGATGCCACCAACGTTGGCTTTCTTTTTCAATATCCCTTTGGCTATTCGAGGTCTTTTCTGGTTCCATATAAATTTTAGCATTATTTGTTCCATTTCTTTGAAAAAGATGGATGGTACTTTGATAGGAATTGCATTAAATGTGTAGATTGCTTTAGGTAGCATAGACATTTTCACAATATTTATTCTTCCAATCCAGGAGCATGGAACATTTTTCCATTTCTTTGTGTCTTCCTCAATTTCTTTCATGAGTACTTTATAGTTTTCTGAGTATAGATTCTGTGTCTCTTTGGTTAGGTTTATTCCTAGGTATCTTATGGTTTTGGATGCAATTGTAAATGGGATTGACTCCTTAATATCTCTTTCTTCTGTCTTGCTGTTGGTGTAGAGAAATGCAACATTTCTGTGCATTGATTTTATATCCTGACACTTTACTGAATTCCTGTATAAGTTCTAGCAGTTTTGGAGTGGAGTCTTTTGGGTTTTCCACATATAGTATCATATCATCTGCGAAGAGTGATAATTTGACTTCTTCTTTGCCGATTTGGATGCCTTTAATTTCCTTTTGTTGTCTGATTGCTGAGGCTAGGACCTCTAGTACGATGTTGAATAGCAGTGGTGATAATGGACATCCCTGCCGTGTTCCTGACCTTAGCGGAAAAGCTTTCAGTTTTTCTCCATTGAGAATGATATTTGCGGTGGGTTTTTCATAGATGGCTTTGATGATATTGAGGTATGTGCCCTCTATCCCTACACTTTGAAGAGTTTTGATCAGGAAGGGATGTTGTACTTTGTCAAATGCTTTTTCAGCATCTATTGAGAGTATCATATGGTTCTTGTTCTTTCTTTTATTGATGTGTTGTATCACATTGACTGATTTGCGGATGTTGAACCAACCTTGCAGCCCTGGAATAAATCCCACTTGGTCGTGGTGAATAATCTTTTTAATGTACTGTTGAATCCTATTGGCTAGTATTTTGTTGAGTATTTTCGCATCTGTGTTCATCAAGGATATCGGTCTATAGCTCTCTTTTTTGGTGGGATCCTTGTCTGGTTTTGGGATCAAGGTGATGCTGGCCTCATAAAATGAGTTTGGAAGTTTTCCTTCCATTTCTATTTTTTGGAACAGTTTCAGGAGAATAGGAATTAGTTCTTCTTTAAATGTTTGGTAGAATTCCCCCGGGAAGCTGTCTGGCCCTGGGCTTTTGTTTGTTTGGAGATTTTTAATGACTGTTTCAATCTCCTTACTGGTTATGGGTCTGTTCAGGCTTTCAATTTCTTCCTGGCTCAGTTGTGGTAGTTTATATGTTTCTAGGAATGCATCCATTTCTTCCAGATTGTCAAATTTTTTGCCGTAGAGTTGCTCATAGTATGTTCTTATAATAGTTTGTATTTCTTTGGTGTTAGTTGTGATCTCTCCTCTTTCATTCATGATTTTATTTATTTGGGTCCTTTCTCTTTTCTTTTTGATAAGTCGGGCCAGGGGTTTATCAATTTTATTAATTCTTTCAAAGAACCAGCTCCTAGTTTCGTTGATTTGTTCTATTGTTTTTTTGGTTTCTATTTCATTGATTTCTGCTCTGATCTTTATGATTTCTCTTCTCCTGCTGGGCTTGGGTTTCTTTCTTGTTCTTTCTCCAGCTCCTTTAGGTGTAGGGTTAGGTTGTGTACCTGAGACCTTTCTTGTTTCTTGAGAAAGGCTTGTACCGCTATATATTTTCCTCTCAGGACTGCCTTTGTTGTGTCCCACAGATTTTGAACCGTTGTATTTTCATTATCATTTGTTTCCATGATTTTTTTCAATTCTTCTTTAATTTCCCGGTTGACCCATTCATTCTTTAGAAGGATACTGTTTAGTCTCCATGTATTTGGGTTCTTTCCAAACTTCCTCTTGTGGTTGAGTTCTAGCTTTAGAGCATTGTGGTCTGAAAATATGCAGGGAATGATCCCAATCTTTTGATACCGGTTGAGTCCTGATTTAGGACCGAGGATGTGATCTATTCTGGAGAATGTTCCATGTGCACTAGAGAAGAATGTGTATTCTGTTGCTTTGGGATGAAATATTCTGAATATATCTGTGATGTCCATCTGGTCCAGGGTGTCGTTTAAGGCCTTTATTTCCTTGCTGATCTTTTGCTTGGATGACCTGTCCATTTCAGTGAGGGGAGTGTTAAAGTCCCCTACTATTATTGTATTATTGTTGATGTGTTTCTTTGATTTTGTTATTAATTGGTTTATATAGTTGGCTGCTCCCACATTGGGGGCATAGATATTTAAAATTGTTAAATCTTCTTGTTGGACAGACCCTTTGAGTATGATATAGTGTCCTTCCTCATCTCTTATTATAGTCTTTGGCTTAAAATCTAATTGATCTGATATAAGGATTGCCACTCCTGCTTTCTTCTGATGTCCATTAGCATGGTAAATTCTTTTCCACCCCCTCACTTTAAATCGGGAGGTGTCTTCGGGCTTAAAATGTGTTTCTTGGAGGCAACATATAGATGGGTTTTGTTTTTTTATCCATTCTGATACCCTGTGTCTTTTGACAGGGGCATTTAGCCCATTCACATTCAGGGTAACTATTGAGAGATATGAATTTAGTGCCATTGTATTGCCTGTAAGGTGACTGTTACTGTATATGGTCTCTGTTCCCTTCTGATCTACCACTTGTAGGCTCTCTCTTTGCTTAGAGGACCCCTTTCAATATTTCCTGTAGAGCTGGTTTGGTATTTGCAAATTCTTTCAGTTGTTGTTTGTCCTGGAAGCTTTTAATCTCTCCTTCTATTTTCAATGATAGCCTAGCTGGATATAGTATTCTTGGCTGCATGTTTTTCTCGTTTAGTGCTCTGAAAATATCATGCCAGCTCTTTCTGGCCTGCCAGGTCTCTGTGGATAAGTCAGCTGCCAATCTAATATTTTTACCATTGTATGTTACAGACTTCTTTTCCCGGGCTGCTTTCAGGATTTTCTCTTTGTCATTGAGACTTGTAAATTTTACTATTAGGTGACGGGGTGTGGGCCTATTCTTATTGGTTTTGAGGGGCGTTCTCTGAACCTCCTGAATTTTGATGCTCGTTCCCTTTGCCATATTGGGGAAATTCTCCCCAATAATTCTCTCCAGTATACCTTCTGCTCCCCTCTCACTTTCTTCTCCTTCTGGAATCCCAATTATTCTAATGTTGTTTCGTCTTATGGTGTCACTTATCTCTCGAATTCTCCCCTCGTGGTCCAGTAGCTGTTTGTCCCTCTTTTGCTCAGCTTCTTTATTCTCTGTCATTTGGTCTTCTATATCACTAATTCTTTCTTCTGCCTCATTTATCCTAGCAGTTAGAGCCTCCATTTTTGATTGCACCTCATTAATAGCTTTTTTGATTTCACCTTGGTTAGATTTTAGTTCTTTTATTTCTCCAGAAAGGGCTTTTATATCTCTCGAGAGGGTTTCTCTAATATCTTCCATGCCTTTTTCGAGCCCGGCTAGAACCTTGAGAATTGTCATTCTGAACTCTAGATCTGACATATTACCGATGTCTGTATTGATTAGGTCCCTAGCCTTCGGTACTGCCTCTTGTTCTTTTTTTTGTGTTGAATTTTTACGTCTTGTCATTTTGTCCAGATAAGAGTAAATGAAGGGGCAAGTAAAATACTAAAAGGGTGGCAACAACCCCAGGAAAATATGCTTTAACCAAATTAGAAGAGATCCAATATCGTGAGTGGGGAGAAAGGGGATAAAAAGAGGTTCAAAAAGGAAGAAAGAAAAAAAAAAAAACAAAAAGAAAAGAAAAAGAAAAGAAAAGAAAGGAAAGAATTTTTAAAAAAAGAATACACCTAAGAAAAATGTAAAAAAGAAAAAATATATATATTAGATAAACTAGTATAAAATCGTTAAAAAAGAAAAAGGTAACAGTTAAAAAAAATTTTACCCGAAGGCGAGAAAAAAAAAAAAATGAAAAAGAAAAAATTAAATTAACTGCAAGACTAAAAAAAATCACAGGAAAAAAGCCATGAGTTCCGTGCTTGGCTTTCTCCTCCTCTGGAATTCTGCTGCTCTCCTTGGTATTGAAACTGCACTCCTTGGTAGGTGAACTTGGTCTTGGCTGGATTTCTTGTTGATCTTCTGGGGGAGGGGCCTGCTGTAGTGATTCTCAAGTGTCTTTGCCCCAGGCGGAATTACACCGCCCTTACCCGGGGCCGGGGTGAGTAATCCGCTCGGGTTTGCTTTCAGGAGCTTTTGTTCCCTGAGCGCTTTCCGTAGAGTTCCAGAGGACGGGAATACAAATGGCGGCCTCCTGGTCTCCGGCCCGGAGGAGCCGAGAGCCCAGGGCCGCACTCCTCAGTGAGCGCTCAGAGAACCACGCCCAGTTACTCCCGTCTGCCTGACCTCCGGCCGCGCTCCGAGCTCACCGAGCCTGCGACCGGTTCAAGGTAACACGGAGCTGCGAGCTTACTGTCGGCTCTGTCTCTGTAGCCGGCTTTCCCGTTCCAATACCCGCAAGCTCTGCGACACTCAGACACCCCCGATCCTTCTGTGACCCTGCGGGACCTGAGGCCACGCTGACCCCGCATGGGCTTCGCCCCGGTTTAGCCTCTGGAGCGATGTCCCTCAGCGGAACAGACTTTTAAAAGTCCTGATTTTGTGCACGGTTGCTCCGCCGCTTGCCGGGAGCCGGCCCCTCCCCCCGGGGTCTATCTTCCCGTCGCTTTGGATTCACTTCTCCGCCGGTCCTACCTTTCAGAAAGTGGTTGTTTTTCTGTTTCCAGAATTGCTGTTCTTCTTCTCTTCGATCTGCCGATGGATTTTCAGGTGTTTGCAATCTTTAGATAAGCTATCTAGCTGATCTCCGGCTAGCTGAAGCAGTCTCAGCTTGCTACTTCTCCGCCATCTTGACTCCTCCCCCCCAAATCTAAGCTTTTATTTATCACCTTTTAATATTAAGTCTTCTAAGACTCCAGAATTTAATAAGACAATACATTATTCCTGTCGGTATAGAGGAAGTTACAAGTTTTAGGATGTTAAAAATGTAAAAAAAATCATATGAAAGCTTAAATGAATAATTATTTTTTTACAGAATTAAACTTAACTTGGTTAACATGTTCAATTTAAACAGGTAAAGGAAAGGGGGAAAATGAAATAATTAGTGTTCTTGTAATTGAAAACAGAATCAGCTTGGCTAGTTCAAGTTCCCAGATTTCCTTAGCTCTTTAGTAAGTAATACTATTTGCCTCTGCATATCAGGAAAGCACTTATCTCCACTTTTCTTGTGTTAAAGAGCCTCAAGTAAACAACTAAGTTCTTATTTAAGATTTGAGTCAGAGATCCTTGGAATGAGGAAGTCTGTCCATTGAACTGAGACTGTCGCCTTTCACTTTGTGGTAGATATTTAGTGTTGGTTGAATGAATTTCTAAGTGGGGTATAGATTTTCTAAAAAAAAAAAAAATAATAATAATAGTTAATGCACTGACTTGACAAAAGTGGTTGAGATAATCTTGGGCAAACATATATTAGAATACACACTGGCCATCTGTGTGATTTATGTGACAAGCCAATCCTTCCAGCATTTCTTAGGAAATCGACTATCAAATCTGTAATGAGTAAATGATTGCAAAATTATTGAATTTTGGTGAATTAATGCTTATTTATGCAAATTGTTTTGCAATTAAAATACTTTCTGTAATTCATAATCTTTTCAAAATTACTTTGTCCTAATATCTGTTTTCCTTTTGACAGCAGAAATATTATGTCCTTTACGTGCATAATATAATACACTGGGTAGGTATGATTTATTTAGGCTGCAATTTGGTTTCTCAAAACCAAGAAATATATATTTTTATAACTGTGATTATTAGTTAGCATTTTGCTTAATCCCCATATTGAAAGTCTGTTCTGTGAGACAACTGATAAATCCATAGTTCCCTGGCTAATGAAAATCTCCATTTCCCCTTTTTACTTGTCCTTTATTCAGACTCAAAATGATTTCATTGTTCCTCCCTCTCCCCTTATACTCAGCAACCTGACCCTGTTGAGAGATGACACACTTTATTTCTGTGCTTTCCTCCCACTTCACAGTATCAGAACGTCTCATCCTCTAATGCAGTCACCTGTTGTCAGTCTTGCCTCCACTCTCCGCCCACAGCTAGTTGACTGAACTTCCCATGCACCAGAGCACACTTACTCAAGAGTTCTGAGAACTTCCTGTTTCCTGAAGAAAACGTTCAAATTTCAAATTCACAAATATTACCATTTGTACTTGTCTTTTTTAATGCTTCTTACACAGCCCTCTGCTCCTGCCAGAGTGGTTACCTGTGCTCCAGTTCTTGATCTGCCTCGCTCCTGTGACATTCCTCCCCTCCTTTTCAGGATGTTGACATCCTCCCACCATTCTAGATCCAGTTTAAGGTTATCTCTTCCAAGAAAGCTGCCCAGACTTCCCCACGATTCATCTTCCCCGATGCCATCCTTTACCAAGTGCCAGAAATTGTACTGTGTCTGTTACTAAATTGGCAACTAACTTTTGAAAGGGAAAGTGGCAGAGGGAGAACAGGCATCTCTTGAACACCTGTCATGAAGCACCCTGATGGCACCTTACATATGTGTCAGCTAATTGTCACCACCTGAGAAAACAGAGGTGGGTGGGGGGGTCAACTGATTTTTTTTTTTTAAAGATTTTATTTACTTATTTGACAGACAGAGATCACAAGGAGGCAGAGAGGCAGGCAGAGAGAAAGGGGGGGAAGCAGGCTCCCCACTGAGCAGAGAGCCCAATGCGGGGCTCGATCCCAGGACTCTGCGATCATGATCTGAGCTGAAGGCAGAGGCTTTAACTCATGAGCCACCCAGGTACCCCTCAAGTGATTTTTATATAAACATATAGCTGAAGGAAGTGGTTCCTTCAGGGTTTAAAATCAAATCATCTGAGGGGTGCCTGGGTGGCTCAGTGGGTTAAAGCCTTTGCCTTCAGCTCAGGTTATGGTCCCAGAGTCCTGGGATCGAGCCCCGCATTGGGCTCTCTACTCAGCAGGAAGCCTGCTTCCTCCTCTCTCTGCCTGCCTCTCTGCCTACTTGTGATCTCTGTCTGTCAAATAAATAAATAAATAAAATCTTAAAAAAAAAATCAAGTCATCTGATATCAAAGTTCAATTTCTTTTTATATACCATCTTAGTCAGTCACTCCAAATACAGTAAATGAAAGACATAAATCGTGTCTTTGATTTGAAATGTCTCCTAATCATTAATTTGATCAGTACCTACTTAGTGGGCACGTATTATATGGTAGACATGGTTGTATGTGTCTAGAGAGGATTCAGATGATGATGATGAGGACTCTGAGGATGAGGATGATAGTAACTGTAGTTAACATATTGATAGTAGTTGTATGCCAAGCACTTTTCTAAACATCTAATTTGTTCTTTACAATGATTCCATGAGGAAGGTTCTAGCTTTATCGTTTTTATAATGAGAAAGCAGATATAGAAGGGTTAAGGGACTCGTTCAACACCACACAGCTAGTAATGTGCAGCACTGGATTTGAATTACGAGCACCGGCTCCTACGCACAACATCACCCTTCTCTACAGACAAAAGAGACCTAATTCCTGTCCTCAAGATGGTAGACTTTTTCTATCAGTTTATTCTTATTTCTGTCTATGAATAGCTAAGTAGGACAATTAGTAACATGCATAAATGTTTTATTATTTATTTTGTAAGATTTGGATTCTGGACTTTCTTCCTTCTTTTATATATCTTAAATAAATGATAATTTAAATGGGTAACAGTTCCCTCAAACTATAAAAAGTAAAATTACGGATATGAATTTCATAAATTTCATAATTTCATGTAAACCTTCCCTAGCACATCATTTGTCCCATGCCCATGGCAAGGCTTGAGTAAACATTTATTCATTTACTAACACCAGCTTCCCTCAAGTTGGCAAAATCAGAAAATAATGTCAATGTAAGCTGTTTTCTCATCCAATTTGGATTAGATTAATGATATTCATGAAGACTTGAGCATGAATATATATATATATCCTCCAGATTGATTGCTTGTGTTATCAAATCCCAACCAAAACAAAGGTTGACTAAAAAAAGCACTTGGTGAAATACTATAAAATAATAAATGCTATATTTAGCAAACTTTGTAGAGGACACATACTTGGTGAGTTCTTTCTCCCATGGCTTGAAAGTTATTGTTAGAGAAGAGCAGAGAGATTCTCTTACCCCTGGTTGATGGGATGTCTGCCCACACTTGGATAACATGACAGCCTATATCTGGATTCTCAAGGCATTTCTGGCTTCAGTTAGATACTGTGAGAAATGTGTAAAGGCTACTCTTTCCTTTCCAGTGGCTTCAAAACCTCTTTTCTATCTCAAACAGTATCTAAATATACTCTGACTCATCTGTTTGGGTGAACTTTTTTTTTTATACTCATCTATATGATAATAACAAAAAATATTTCCAGGAGAAAAATGAGCATTTTTGTGTGTGCATTGGTTTGTATTTAGAGGCTGTCTTCTTTCCTGGCTTCCAGAGTTATGCTGTATTTTGAAGGATAGCGTGGCTGGACTTTTGGTTAGACTTGAGCAGTTGGCAAAATACAGCACTGTTGGTAGATAACCATCCACATTCATTTTCTTCTAGACAGAACAGTCCTATCAGAAAGTGCCATTTTAATTTAATTTTACTTTATTTTTAAAAATATTTTATTCATTTATTTGAATGCGAGAGAGAGAGAGCACGTGGGAAAACACAAGCAAGAGGAGCTGCAGAAGGAGAAGGAGAAGCAGGCTCCCTACTGAGCAGAGAGCCCAATGTGGGGCCCCATTACAGGACCCTGGGGTCAGGACCTGAGCCAAAGGCAGACACTTAACCAAATGAGCCACCCAGTGGTACTGCTTTTATTTTCACATCTACCATCAGGCTCAGTAATTAAAGGAGGCAAGTAACATGTATTAAGCATAAGTACCTGCCCTTGAATACACCAGCTCTTGGTAAGCACACCATCTTGATGATGACTTTATTTAATTCTTCATAGGATCTTATGAGATTGACATATTATTATAGTCATTTTATAGAGACACAAAATGAGAGTCAAAGAGTTAAACTTGGCCTTGTGACACAGTGGGGTGTCATAAACCTAATCCAATTTAACTTTAACCAAAAAAAAAGAGAGTTTGGGGGACAGCTAGCTGTACCAGGGGAGAGTGGGGATGGAACTGTAACATGCACAAACTGATTCAGAGTCATGGATGTTTTCTCTTGATCCCATTTCTACTCATCTCTTTCTCCCTCTCTAGCCTATATCTCAGTTATGTTTTCTTCTGTGAGGTGACCTCATTTTTTTCAACTACACATGCGCCTTCTCCATCAAAGGCAATTGACAAGGAAGCTGAGTTTCCATTAACTATTTGAGACAGCAGTTGAGAGTCCTAAGTCCTCTCAGGATCCTCATCTATAAGGTGAAGGGCTGAAACTGGGATGGCCTTCTCACTCTCATTCCTAGATGCCCACCCAGGAACCATTCACATCCTTCTTCCTTGGCTCATCTTCGTTTTATATATTTCCCCCTAATAATTCTTGATTTATCTGTAGCTCCAAGAACTAATGCTTTATAAGAGAGAAACTATAACAGCCTGCCTTAGTTTTACTATTTGAAACAAAAAGCTAAGCTCTAAAACTGAAAGGGAAAACAAAGTTGCAAATACAAAACATTACTATCAAAGAACTTGCAAATCATTGACCCACACGTCTATAATGGAGAAAAGGAGAAGAATGAAGACACATCAGGAAACCGAGCTTCAGTTAAATTCACTGCTTATTTCCAAGGGGCTTTGACACTGCTCTTTGATAAGTGTAGGTGGGAATTTCTAGGATTATTTCAAATTGAGAAGGTGAAAACCAATTAGCACCATGATGGTCACCTCAATGTAGCTGGGCAGGTGGTTCCTTTAGGTTTATTTCTCTTTTAGTGTCTGAAAAGATCACTTCAAGGAAAGGGGTTTTATTGACATGCTTGGGTTATATACCTACTTCTGGACCTATTACTGCATTTAGGATAGGATACTGTGTTTGGTCAGGCCTGGGTCAGGATAGGGGTTCCTCCTGATGAGTTGTATGCATGAGTACTTGTGTGTGTGTGTGGCTTTTTTTCCACAGCAAAAATTTTCCTGAAAGGTAGAACTACTCCAATTCATAGAAAGAAAATGCTACTCTGTGGATCATTACAACAAAGAAAAGTAAATTTCCAATAAAGTCATTATACAGATATTTTCACATATACTAATTTTCCCACTGACACTGAAGTTTTAGACAGCAGACCACCCGCAACATTCTTTTTTGGGGGAGGGGGAGTAAATTCAGATTATAATTACTACTATTATTTATGCTTCTTTTATTTATTTATTTATTTATCAGAGAGAGAGATGGGGAGAGAGCGAGCATAGGCAGACAGAGTGGCAGGCAGAGGCAGAGGGAGAAGCAGGCTCCCTGCTGAGCAAGGAGCCTGATGTGGGACTCGATCCCAGGACGCTGGGATCATGACCTGAGCCGAAGGCAGCTGCTTAACCACCTGAGCCACCGAGGCGTCCCTTATTTATGCTTCTGATGTGCAATCTATTTTTAAAAATAAAAGCCTTTTCCCAAGAATTGTTGCTCAGGGTATATAACTCAGCAAGAAAAGTTAAAGAAGATACTGGTCAACATTCTAGATACTCAAATGTGCCTTAAAAATAGGATTTGGAAGCTTTTTAAATTTTTGTAAAATGTAATTCTTATTTAAATTAATGTTATAAATGAGCAGTTTGATATGTTTTGAGGTGAACTTCGTGAGATCAGGGCAGCATGACCTTCAGATGCATAAAAGTTGTAGGTTAATAAAGTGACTAAAGCTTTCCACCACTTTCTGTCAAGGCAGGATATTTTTTCCATAAAAAATGACTTGTCAGCCATGGTCAGAGGATGCTAGCAAACCAGACTCTAAAAACCCAGACTGATCTGGAGAAATCATTAATCTATTATGGTTGTGGTCAGATTTAAGACAAACTGAGAGCATAGCTTTGTCCAAAATATATATCTGGGCGGTCTGACATACACTACCAGGGGAAGAGTTATTCCTTTGGAGCTAGGATTTAGAATGGGCTTTGATTCTAAGCCATATACATACAAAAGCAGAAGCAAGGTGGACTTTTTGACTTAGCTCTGTGGGATCTCATCTGGTTCTGTTATTTTACTGCTCCATTAGTAGACTTATTTCTAAAATAAATTTATTCATTTAATAGATCTTTACTGAATAGCTATTTATGTCAAATCTAAACATAGGTTATTCAAAGATGAATAAGAAATAGTGCCATGAATGCTGTTTGGTTTATAAAGTCCTATCTGGCTGCTCTCATAGAGTTTATACCTATGGAATTATAGCAAACATTTCAAGGGGTGATAAGTGATAGGGATTAAAATCAAACAGTGTAAGGGGACAGAGAAGTGACCTGAGTCAGTGCTATCTTAGATAGGGTGATCTGATGAAGTGGGACTAAATTCAGTGAAAAGGGCCACACTAAAGATAAAAAGCATGCCAACCTAGATATAGAGCATGCCAACCAGAGGAGAGACCAAATACAACAGCCATGAGGCAGGACCATTTTTTGGTGGATTTGAAAACAGCAAGAGAACCAGTATGATTGTCGGAAAATCGGGCAGCGTGAGAGAAGAGGAGATCTGAGAGGTAGCTGGTGAACTTGGATAGGGCTTTGTAGGTGGAGATTTGAGCTTTGGCTTTTTTGAGAGTGAAATGGAAAGGTACAGGAGGAGAGAGCCTGATCCAAACATGATGTGACTTAAGTTCTACAGGGATCCCCGTAGGGTGGAATAAGGGTGGGGAAAGCAGGGTTCAACATCTGACAGCTGTTGCACTAGTCCAAAGGAGGATAATTTAACTTGGATAAGGATTAGTACTGGAGTGGGAAGAAGTGGTTGGATTCGGAATATATTTTGAGGGTAGAGGCCAAAGATTTGCTATTTGATGAGATGTACATAGGATGTGAGAGAAGTAGTCAAGCATGACCTTAAGACTTTCATGGGAGATGTGGAATTATCATTTACTAATATGAATAAGACTGAAGATAGGCAGGCAGTTGGAGATGACTAGAAATCAAGAGTTGAGTTTTGGAAGCATTAGGTTTGCTCACACATGTACATACACACTTACACACACTTAAGTAGTAGTGTTTGTACAGACAGTTGAACACATAACTCTGAAGTTCAGGGCCTAGGTCCAACTGGAGTGGGAACTGTCAGTATATAGATGGCATTTAGGCCATGGGACTAGATTAGGCTACTCAGGGTCCCAGAGGGTGAACTTTACATCACCTACAGATACAATAGACTATGAGTAAAGAAGTACAGGAAAAACACACTACCTTTAAGCTGTTCACATCAAATTAAAGATTCATCCATTTTCATTCATTTGTTTATTAATCCACTAACATTTATTTAATAAATATATATTTGGTGCCCAGTCAGGCACTATACCGGGAACATAGTGAAGAAAAGCAGTGACACTCCTGGCATGGACAGTTCTATACTGTAAAACTCATCTACAGTCTACTCTAAAGTATCAAAACTATTATGATACCAATGATTAGCTTTTAATAGATATTTCATTTCTAATTCCTATTTCTTTTATTAACATTTTGTCCCTAAAAAACAATGATAGATACCAAGTTGTTAGAATTACCTGATATGTGATTATAAATGCTTGTTTTGGTTATACAGTAGATATAGTCCTAATATCTTGAGTGGAAATAAGATTTTGAAAATTCAAATTTGAAATCTCTGTGTTTCAAAAAATATATCCTGGTACTTTCAAATCTTAGAAAACAGTATATATATCTTTTGGTGTCCCAGTGATAATGATGAGTCTGGAATCCTTGGCTATCTTTCCTGAAATAAAATTCAGGGGGGGAAATGAATTTATTGTAGTATAGGCCAGGACTGTCTAAAAATAAGTTAACTGCACATTTTCCATATAGTTTATAAAATATGGTTTCATGACTCATGAGACAAGGTAAGCTTTAGTAAATCCACTGGGTTGAATAAACATGAGTTTCTAGAAGAGATGAAGTTGCAGAAATAGAGCAGGAGGTAACATGAAAGAAATGTGAATAATGATATTATTTGTAGTGTAAAAACCTGCCCTAGTCTGATTGAGATTGACCCGTAGCCTGATCTTTCCTCCTATAACTGAGGCTCTTTCCCAAGGGACACCCAAACTTGAGGCCAGAGTCTTTCTAGACAGATTTTTTTTCCTGGCTCAGAGAGGCTGCCATTAATGAAACATTAATGACTCTTCATGTAAAAAGTTATAAGATTACTGGAAAGAGAAATTGGACAGATGCTCTGGCTCTTTTTGGTGTTTTAAAAAACTGAAGTCCAGTTAAGATTTTGCCAGCAATAGATCCTCCTCAATAGGTCAGAAACCATTTCCATATGAGTTTAGCTATAGGCTATGTATCCCTAATTGTCTGTGATTTTAATTAGTTGAGGCAGCCAATCAGTCATTTCAGTGAGGGGGAAAGGTACCCAGCACATACTTAAATACACAAAATAAAAATAGTCAAGACAGTTTTTGCTTTATTTGATTTACCTGCTTGGACATTCATTTAAGTTTACCTGTATACTGTAGGACATTACATGTCTATCCCTGTAGGCTCTGTTTTAAGAATTAGTTTGCCAGCCTTTCTTTCATCCACATGATTTTGCACCATTCTGCCAGAATAATTATCTCAACATATTATCAAACCTAAGAGGTACAAGCTAAAAAATCTTTAGTGTCTTTCCATTGTCTGCATAATAAAGTTATACTTTTTAGCCTGCATTCAAAACTCTTTACAACCCTAAGTACCTTTCATTTATTTAACAATTTAGTTTTTAAGCTCCTACTATACACTCTGCATTGTGCTTAGAGCCAGGTATCAAGCAATACACTAGAGTGTCGTATCCTCATGGGACCTTATAATCTACTTTGAAAAGCCTGGTGTTAAACAAATGGCCACACAAATAATTAATTACAAACTGAAAACAAGAACATGCAGTGAAAACTGAAAGGCATCTTGACTTTGGCAATTAAGTCACTGACATCGGTCTCTTGTAAGTGCTGTTTCCGGAGAGGAAGACCACTTTCAGGAGGATGGGGGAGAATCTAGAAAACACACAGGCTTTGGAGGGAGAGGAGTAGGAATTTTGGATATACAAGTCCCTCTGTAGCCTAATTCTGGCTCTTCCTTGCATTTGCTTTGATATAGTGTATGTCTTTCATTGTTTAGCAGTTACATGGACAAATGGCATTATTCCACCAAATGTTTACAACATGGGACAGAAATAAATCTAAAATTCTGTGGCTCAAGCTGGGGTGGGGTGGGACTGTTATCTCCCCAGACACCACCAGTTCCTAGAATTTGATCCTCTGCATCTTCCTATGCTCTGACATACCCTTTGTCAGAACACTGAGTATATGCTTTGTTAAGTCGATATACATTAAGTACTTATGCTTATTTAAAGGAATACTCTTGAATTACTCTTATACAGCTATCTATAAGATGTATCCATTCACATAGGATATGTTTGAAGAAAATTTCTGGCTCTCTAAATTGATTATCATTATTAACTTCCCAGTTTGGCAATATAGAATCTATACATCTGTGGTGGGAACGTTGGATGTTATATTTCTATTCTTACTCTGCCCTAAGGTAACTTCTCTGGGGCTTTCATCCTAATTAATACTATTATGACCTTAAGGGACATGAGATCCTACCCTTTTAAATCTCTAGACTAACTGGATAGCACCAGGTGAGACCAGGCTAGAACATTAACATAAGACATTATTAAATACATATGACAAACAAAAAGGAAATAACTAGAGAGCAGTGTGTACCTAGATAAAATGGTCCATGAGACAGATTCTGTTCATCCTCACTTGTAGTTTCTTACAGTGATGACCATCTCTCACCTAGGCACCTACCTTGAACTGAAGGGCAGAGAGTGCCTGTGATCCTTGATGCTGCCAATTTATTGAATAAGTTGGATTCTAGAAGACAACAACCTGTTTCTCACTACTCTCCATTAAATTCCCTTGGTTAAATAACTCTTTCCTACATCTGGGTCTTGATCAAATGCTATGATTTTTCTGTTATTGTTCTTTTCTTTTTTCTTTTCTCTTTCTGTCTTTCTTTCATTTCTTTTCAGTGTTTCAGAATTCATTGTTTATGCACCACACCCAGTGCTCCATGCAATACATGCCTTCCATAATACCCACCACCTGGCTCACCCAACCTCCCACTCCCCTCCCCTCCAAAACTCTCAGTTTGTTTCTCAGAGTCCACAGTCTCTCATGGTTTCCGATTTCCCCCAACTCCCTTCTCCAACCCATCTCCCCATGTCCTCCATGTTATTCCTTATGTTCCAGAAATAAGTGAAACCATATGATAATTGACACTCTCTGCTTGACTTATTTCTTATTCTTATATCTTATTCTTATTTTTATTTCTCAGCATAATCTCTTCCAGTCCCATCCATGTTGACACAAAAGTTGGGTATTCATCCTTTCTGATGGAGGCATAGTACTCCATAGTGTATATGGACCACATCTTCTTGCATTTGTCTGTTGAAGGGCATTTTGGTTCTTTCCACAGTTTGGCAACTGTGGCCATTGCTGCTATGAACACTGGGGTACAGACAGGCCTCCTTTTCACTCTGTATCTTTGGGGTAAATACCCAGTAGTGCAATTGCAGGGTCATAGGGAAGCTCTATTTTTAATTTCTTAAGGAATCTCCACACTGTTTTCCAAAGTGGCTGCACCAACTTGCATTCCCACCAACAGTGTAAGAGGGTTCTCCTTTCTCCACATCCTCTCCAACACTTGTTGTTTACTGTCTTGTTAATTTTGGCCATTCTGACTGGTATAAGGTAGTATCTCAATGTGGTTTTGATTTGAATATCCCTGATGGCTGGTGATGATGAACATTTTTCCGGTTATTGTTAAATAATAAACCATCCATTTTTTCAGTTTCATCATATTATTTTGCACACTAATGCAGTTTCAAGTTTTTCTCTTCTCCCAGGTCTAGCACATTTCAGGCTTAGAAGACTGTAGTTGTGGGAGGTTAGTAAGGTCAGTGTCTTTTCTTTTTGTCCATCTTCTGCTCTACTCATTCTCCATCATTCTGTATGGCATGTGTCTCTTCTGAGTTTAAAGCAGGAGGGAGAGCAGACATAATAGTAGAAAGGTCTTACCCGATGAAGTGAATCTGGTATTAATGCCCTCTGCGTGTTGCTGATTCACAGTGATGATTTCTGGTGTTGTTGCTCTGGAGTCTTGTGCTTCTTCAGAGGGTCCCTCCTCAGTTCCTTTGACATGACAGATAACTGCCTGTTGCTAATTGTTTACAATCCTCCTCCAAGACCCGTGGGTTCTGGTGGATGGCTGTCATGATCCTTGCCACTTCCTCTCATGCCTGCAGACCCTCCGGTTCAGGAGGAATCAGTCCAGCATCTTTCTGTGGAGACTGCATCCAACCCCAGGGAAATTCACACAGACTTGAAAGCACAAGCCATTCCCAACTTAGCTACCTCTTCTTGCTTTAATGCCCCTGGGCAATTGGCTCAACTAAAGCCTTTGTTTTTTTGAAAAGAGTCCAATATCATCAGCCCCTTTTCTCTTAAATTTCAGGGAATGTATATGGGGCTACACAAAGTTGTTCTGTTCCATGGCTTGACAGAAGAGGGAGGCATCCCATTTCTCCTCCCTTGGAAGAGGGAAAAAATACATAACACCCTGACAAATCTCTACAAAAGAAGTTCTTGCTACTGCCATACACAAACTCTTTAAAACCTCTCAAATAAATTCATCCAGCTTTATTCATTTAGCCTGTAGGTGAGTGATGGACAGAAGATAGAATTTGCTTGAAAATCTTTTAGGCCTCCTGCATAAGTAGCCCAACTCTTTGCTTTAAGATATGAAGGCACTTGGTGTTTTTGTTTTAATTTTTCTTTTACTGAACGCTCATCTGAAACTCTGAGAAAACAAAAAATGAAACATTTAACATCCTGTGCCATTTCCCAGGTGTATTTTAACATGAGTCTAGATTATTTAAAATCCAAAATCAAGTCTTAGGAAGCCCTAGAAGAGATGGAACACCCCTCTCCTGCCTATTTAAAGTCTGTTTTTGAAGTTCTGATAGTTTGTGTATGGATCTGCTTCTTATCCATTGAATTACATGAGGAATGCCTTCTGATCTGGGAGGCTTCAGTGCTTTTCTATATTAGTCTTTCTTTTAGGGTCTCATTGCACAATGTATCAGAGTACAATGCAGTAAAACTCACTGGCATGCAAAGACATAATAACAACTAATTCTCCTGTTCTAATGATTCTTCTTTTGCCTGTTAGCTTGTTCATCTTCAGGATGTTTGGCTATGATTAAGGCTATGGTACCTTGTCTCAAGAAAACAAGGGGATTGCAACTGGTCTTATAATTCTCTACCAGACTGAGCCAGGCAGAAGCAGCCTTCCTGTAAAGGGAATATATTATCCTCAGTTAATTGTTGGGTTCAAGACCAAAACAAACAAACAAACAAAAAACTAATTAGTTTCTAACAAATTGCCAATATTTTAAAATAACAGTGTTCCTTAAAAGATTAATGTTTTTAGAGATGCTTTTCAATGCATGGAAACTACTTCTGTGGAGGAAATAGTTTCATTTTCCATAGTATTTAACTAGTATCTTGCATTCCAAATAAATGAAGAAATTAATCATTCTACTGTTTGTACACAAATTTCCCAAGATATGATTTCTCCATTGGCACTTTTAAACATTGAGCAACCGCAGTGTTGTGATAATATTTCGGGAAATTTTTATCCTAAGCCTTGAAACGTCTGAAATCAATTATAATTATTCTACTGGTCAAAGTATGTGTCTCTAAATTCTGGAGACAGAAAACAAAGTATTTTCTCGGTGCTCATAAACATGGATTTAGCTGAGAAATTTTCTGTTAAAATGCTTTAAGAATTATTTGTGTCTATGTTCGTACTAACAGTAAATGTTCATTTGTCTTATTTGGAGAAAAAAAAAAGTGGATTCCAGTGTTACTCTAAAGTTTAGCTCTGTTTTTTCTGCCTTTCTCATTCCAGTGACTCCCACAGTGGAGTTGCAGTGCCCCTCACCTGCAAGCTCCTAGTTAGCTGAATTCCCAAGTCATTCCAACTGTGTGATGGAGCCTGGATCCAGATTTCAGAGTTCGGGGAGTGAGGGTGGTCACCTCTGTGGTTCCACTGCATTTCTTCTTCTTCCTTCAGCTTTTGTCTTGTTGATGGATAGGTGCCTACTTTGTTCATCAGGGTGTTGGTATCCTGTGTCCGGTGAACCTTGCCTTCAATCACTACCTCTGTCATCAGATCTGTCTTTCACAGCCTTATTAAGTGCTTGGAACTGAGGGCCTCCCTGTTCCCTATGTTTTGACTCGATGTGGAATCTAATCTTGACTAGACTGGATTAGATTCCATTGATATTAGTTATTTGCAAACCACATCTGAATTCAGCTTGTTCAAACAGCTATTCTTAGAAAGATTATTCTCTACTTCTTCCCTTTATTCTCTGCCTCACATCTCTAAGATTTTGGAACACTTGTGTCCAAGCTCTGACAGTTAAGGGAGACATGATAAAATCATCATTATCATAGCATATCTGGAATGTCTAAGGATTTCTAAGATGTAAGCAGGAAAATCTTATTGACAAAAGGGAATAAATTAGGTTAAAAAAAATACTGTTTGATGGTCAGTGTCTTTTGATAGGAAAAAACAAACAAAAGATTTGTGGAAGATCTGGGTTTGAACAAACCCTGACAATTTCTAATTTTGTGACTTTGGGAAAATTACCTTGCTATATTGAGCTCGATTTTTTTCCATCTGTCAAAAGAGGTTCATTATAGGTAGCTACCACAACTAACATGAGAATTAAAAAAGATAACTTAGGCACAAACTCATCACTTCTGGTGATCGTATACAAGGTGTCTAATCAATATTTGTCCTTATGCTAGCCTGGAGAGAGGCCTCTGGTGCTGTCCAGGGGACTTAAATTTTTGTTTTAACTAGTTGAGTATTATTATCAATGACCCAAATGAAGAAATATATATATATATATATATATATATATATATATATATATATATGCCTATGAAATATTTAGATGATATAGACACAGGAATAGTTTAATATAGCAAATTTAGACTGAGGTAATTATTCAAATCTTTGATGGAATTGAGGTCTTCATTTCAAGGAGGGGGGACGTGGAATGGTTTATATGAAAGAGACTTTGTATAATTAATACATTTACTATTACTGATTTATAGAAGGTTTTCAGGTTTGCATTATACTCTTTGTATAAATAAACTTGAAATGGCTTTCTTTCTTTCTTTTTTTTTAAAAAAGATTTATTTATTTATTTATTTATTTATTTGACAAAGAGAGAGAGAGAGAGAGATCACAAGTAGGCAGAGAGGCAGGTAGATAGAGAGAGGAAGGGAAGCAGGCTCCCTGCTAAGCAGAGAGCCCGATGTGGGACTCGATCCCAGGACCCTGAGATCATGACCTGAGCCGAAGGCAGAGGCTTAACCCACTGAGCCACCCAGGTGCCCCGAAATGGCTTTATTTCATCCAGTACTGGCCCCCAACTATGTTAATCAACCTTCAACCTTTTTTTCTCCTTCCTGAACTGTAGGTCTCAAAAGAACATCTTGGGCACCAATACATATGTGTAAAAATGGATTACTCATTTGGAGAAAGCCAAGTAGACAGGATCAAGGAGATTCTCTTTTAGGAGGTGTTGAGAGGTGTTATATAAATGAGACAAAGATGGCCTCTGTGTATTGGCCCCTAGATTGTTTATTTCTTCCTGCAGGCTGAAACCTGTTAACTCAAAAGCCTGCCGTGCCAAATTCAAACTTTTCCACATCCAGTTATTTTAAAAATAGCCCATACAAGCATAATTTTAGCTGTTCATAAACAGCCCATTTTTGCCCACCTTGCAAAACCTCATCCCACACACTGCCGCAGTACATAAGCCCCAGCCCCAGAAATGCTATTACTCTTTGGTACTCTCTGATCCAGAGACTCCCCACCTTGTGAGCAGATATCACCTAGACATAAGCTTCCTCTATGATTCCTTTCTCTCTCAGGACTGCCCTGCCTTCCTCCCCTTCTGTATAGGGTTCCCTGCATCGCAGCATCGGGGTAGACTACTACTGTGAGAGATTTCCCCCATATGCTAACCTGCCCAAGGGTAACCCAATAAAGCTTTGTGTGTCACTGCCTCTTGTAGTCATTTCTTTTTTTTCTTGAATCTCCCAAATCTTCCAAACCTCCTTACCTTTAAAGTAAGATTGGAGAAGAATAGAAGTTAGCTTGACTTACACGTTATGCTGATATGTTGGGGTATTTCCCATAAAGACTGCAAGCAAGAGAGGAACGTGTTCCCCTTTATATTTTAGGAAGTTCATTCTGGTTGTGTTATGAAGAATGGGATGAAGGAGGCAGGGATGGTGGCAGAGATAATGATGTCATAATCTAGTAAAGTAAGACTAGAGACCAAAGCTAAGGAGGAGCAGTATATAAGGTTTGGAGCACAAGTGGATGGGTGAAAAGGAATGAAGAGTCGAAATGACTCCACCATTTCTGGCTTGGGTATCTAAAAACTGGTGCAGTCATTAACCTGTAAGAGAAAGAGCAGATGAGGTGAGAAGGATGAGAGTAAGCTTAGGGTAAGGTGGTTTTCATCAGAAGAGAGGAGTTGGCTCTTTAAAAGTGAATGAATCCTCTCAGAAGAGAGGGCAGAGTATGATGTTAAGGGGACTAAATACAGAAACTTAAGAAATGCTTGGATTTAAGAAACTTGCTAAAGGAGATCAAGAGTCCACAAATGCAGCTGGGAAGGAAGGATGTGAGAGGTAGGGGGAAACTCAGAATACAGTGTTCTTGTAGAAACAAATGGTGGAATGTTTCAGAAAGGAGAAAAGATCAGCAGGTCAAATGCCACAGAGTTCAAATCATAGAAGTACTGGAAATTGTCCATGTAATTTTGGCAGCCCTGAGGATATCTGAATTTTTTGAAGAACAGTAGAATTTGTATTTCTGTTTACTGCACTGAGAAATCGACATTACATGATTAACATGCATGAATAATGGTGAGAGATATGAGTAATTGTCAGTATGTTAGGTAACTGAAATGATTACATCAACCATGTGAAGTAAGGATCACATGAAGATAAATTAATAGAAATACATATTTTATTTCATCTGAGAAGAAAACAGCACTCATGCATTTCTTCATCTGAACTTTGCATTTGTGCAAGTAGATTTAGACCCCCTTGAAGATACTAGGCATTATGGCATTATGGAAAACATGGGCTACTTTCTTTCACATTAGCATATGTGTCTAATTATCATTATTACCATAAAATGTTTGAAAGAAGAATTTTCCACAAGAGTTCATAATATTTTGTATCAGTACACATTTAATTGTTGCTATAGATATTCTATTTGTTTTACTAAACTTATTTTCAGCCTTTAAGCAGTAAAATTTGTAGTAATGATTTTTCTTCTTAATTCCCTTACTATATTAAAATATGTTCATATAGTCATATCAAATGATGCAGTATATGTTTTTTCCCCAAATTATAGTATGCAGATACCTTCCCAAATACTACCTTATCATTATGTTTCCAATTATTTTCTTTCACCCAGACTTTTGGTTATAGTAAATATTTCCCTTGTGCTTGAAAAAGTGCTCCAGATTCTATCTGTTTTTTAATTGCAAAACACTTGTAAGTTCTTCCTTTTTGGGGGGGAGGAGAAATGGCATCATATAAACCTGAAAAATCAAACCACTTAAGTATACAAGAGGGGATTCATAGGTTTGCAGTGTTACTGTGGTAAATATTTCCAGTCTGTGTCTAGAATATCCTTTCTTTCTACTCTTACCCCCCATTCCTTGCTCTTTAACTTGCCAATCTTTTTGTAGTCTTTAAAACATACAGCCATTTCTGTTTTTCTGTAATGCCTGCCCTGTCTCACCTAGGCAGTATTGGATGCCATGTCCCTTGTGCTCCTATAGTAGTACACTCACCAAATTAATTTTTGCTGTCTATTTGCATATTTGTATATTTCTCTAAACCTTGAGCACTTCAGTATCTTTTCAAACATATGTCACATCTGCCAAAACCAAATAAATAAATAAATAAAATTCAACCCAATTATTTTAAATAAAATTTTTTTGCCTTAATTGCTTTTGTTACCCTTTACAATGATACTCATAAATAGCAAGGAATGAAACTAAAGTTTTAAATTCCAGTGTAACAGATGGACTGAGTTATGTGAGTTAAGGATGCAATTTATGACTTTCAATTTAAATCTGAAGAAAAATCAACACTTAATGTTTCCTTTAATTATGGTTTTGGTAACACTTATTTCTAGAAGTACTTTTTAGTGAGTTTCTGTATTCAATTATGCATATGGAAACTAATAAAAGCTGAGCTCCTATTAATTTAAAATATTTTTATAGGTGTTTTTTGGCACTAAATGAGGCAAGATATTGGAATCACATTTATAACTGATCTAATACTATTTAGGCTATGACAGTTTGTCTTCCATATTCCATTGTAGCTGTATTTACATAAATGTGCTTACTTATTTAGAAGTACTTTTAGGTGAACTTACTACTATTAGGTGTCAGGACTTGACTGCAGAGAATTCTTCTTCTCAGAACCTTAGGAGACAGTATAATCTATCATTGTTACAATACAGTAAACATATTTTTTTTTATTGTTAAAGCTAAACAAAAGGCAGTCTGTGAATGTGTGCAAGTTTCTAGGTGTGAGAGAATTCTTTAGGAATGGTAAGCTACAAAGAATTGCTCCTTTTCTCAGAGAGGGTAATGATTTTGGCCAATTTGCTCTACGTTTTGCAAACTAATACATAGCAAACCATGCCAATTATCATTTTCTTTTAAGTCAATCAGTGCAATCTATCTTCAAAATAAGAAATTTATGCATCTATTCTCAACATGTATGGAGATTAATAACACATATTTCCAATGAAGACATACAAATGGATATCAGACACATGAAAAAATGTTCATCATCACTAGCCCTCAGGGAAATTCAAATTAAAACCACATTGAGATATCACCTTATACCAGTTAAAATGGCCAAAATTAACAAGACAGGAAACAACATGTGTTGGAGGGGATGTGGAGAAAGGGGAACCCTCTTACACTGTTGGTGGGAATGCAGGTTGGTGCAGCCTCTTTGGAGAACAGTGTGGAGACTCCTCAAGAAATTAAAAATAGAACTTCCTTATGACCCTGCAATTGCACTCCTGGGTATTTACCCCAAAGATACAGATGTAGTGAAAAGAAGGGCCATCTGTACCCCAATGTTTATATCAGCAATGGCCATGGTCGCCAAACTATGGAAAGAACCAAGATGCCCTTCAACGGACGAATGGATAAGGAAAATGTGGTCCATATACACTATGGAGTATTATGCCTCCATCAGAAAGGATGAATACCCAAGTTTTGTAGCAACATGGAGGGGACTGGAAGAGATTATGCTGAGTGAAATAAGTCAAGCAGAGAGAGTCAATTATCATATGGTTTCACTTATTTGTGGAGCATAACAAATAGCATGGAGGACATGGGGAGTTAGAGAGGAGAAGGGAGTTGGGGGAAATTGGAAGGGGAGGTGAACCATGAGAGACTATGGACTCTGAAAAATAATCTGAGGGGTTTGAAGTGGTGGGGGGAGGGGTGGGAGGTTGGGGTACCAGGTGGTGGGTATTATAGAGGGCACGGATTGCATGGAGCACTGGGTGTGGTGAAAAAATAATGAATACTGTTATGCTGGAAAGAAATAAATCTAATAAAAAAACCCACATATTTCCCTTTAAACCCTACGATTAGTAGCAAAAGACTTTTTATATTATAGTAATAATATAGGAATATATGTAAATTCTGAAGCATGAAAATGAACAAGTCTACAATTTGCAATTTTAGAGGCACATGGACTGTACTCACCAAATGAACATGGTGAGGTTCAGGTTATAAAGTAAGTCTTTTAGTATCAAGATCTATGGTTTGCCCAAGATCTATTTAGTGTAAGTGTGCAAGACAAATTCCTTCACTTGGATACACTGCAGTAAGGCATCTTGTAAAGTATTTGATTCTGATGAGCAGAATCAAATTCTGAGAAACAACAATTTAAGCTAGAAACAGAGAACGAAACTGCAAATTGAATTGAACTTAAAAAAAAAAGGTAAGGGGATAAATACTAAGTGATCTTTTCTTGCCTTAGCAAGGAAAAAGCATAAGATGTGGTGGAATACCTTCTTGTTAGGTGCCTGCATTGTAGAGAGCTGGCTTCCAGGCCAGCCCTTGTTTGATGCTTAGGATGGGAATGAGAGTCAGGGGCCGCCTGCATTTTGTGCCAAAAGAAGCTCTTCACAAAGCCTTCATGGTGGAAGGATAAGTATCTTATATGGACAAACTAATTAATATTAAGGACCATTTTTTAGGAGCATCCGGATGGCTCAGGCGGATCTTGATTTCCGCTCAGGTCACCACCTCACGGTTGTGAGATGGAGCCCTGCTTCGAGCTCTGTGCTTGGCGGTGCGTCTGCTTGAAGATTCTCTGCCTTTGCCCCCTCCTACCCCTCCTCCTGCTCTCTCTCTATCTTTCTCTCTTTCTCTCTCAAATAAATAAATAAATCTTTACAAAAAGAAAAGAACTATCCTTCATACTGAGTCTATGATCTTTTTAGCATTTGGTACAATATAGTTTCTGTCATGAAGTGAGGGGAATGGTAGATGCAAGAGGTTTTGTGTAGTTTCTTTCTCCTCCTCAGCCTTCTTTTTATCCTTCTCTTCCTTTCTCTTTTTTTCTCCTCCTTGTTTTAATTTATTTGTTTCTGTGTTTCTTAATTTGGCAAAATAAAAACAATTACATCTGACATTATTTCACTGTTTCCCTTTCTTCCAATATTTTAGAAGTGTGGAAAACTTTGATCTATTGTAACAGTATGGGTTTCTAAAAAATCTGTGTTAGAATTACCTATCTAACAATTAGTTGTCTGTGAAAAAATAAAAATGTATACCTCCTCAGGACTGATATGAAAAACAAATAAGATCATACAACAAAACACTTAGCAAGCTGCTTGGTCAAAGTAAATGATCAGGAATGTTAGTTTTCCTTCCTTTTTTCTAATGGCAAGGGAAACAGTAAATGTCCTATCCCAGGCAGTATGAGTCAGTACCACTATACTACATAGAGAGATACACAAGATAAACTGCCTAAGAGCTTGGACATTGTTTTTGGATTGGTTCAATTTTAGATCCTGACTCAGCAATTTTGTTGTTATTGTTGTATAACTTCAAATAAATTACTTGAGTTAGCTCACTGGTAAAATAGGACAATAATAGCTCTCACTGATAGAAGCAAATAATTGAGTTTATCCAAATCAGAACTGGCTCTGTACTGTATTATTTTAACCTGAAAAGTCATGATGCATCTTCTCTTAATCCAAGATGAACAAAAGAAGAGAACCACAACAGTACATATATTTAAGAAATATATAATAATTTGTAGATAAATAAAGACTGTATTCTTCAAAAGGAGAGAGGAAAACACAAGAGTGAGTGGTGTACGGGGTTGGATGGGGTAAGAAGGCATTGTTCTTTGGAAGGTACAATGCTACACCATACAAATGGAGATACTAAAACATCTCCTTTCATTTTTATTTAGGGAGGAGCTCATTGCATTAGTTTCTATTGTCAAAAACCTAGTAGTTTTAAAGAAAACAAAGGTGTTCTCTTAGAGTTCTTGAAGTTAGAAGTCTAAAATCAAGATGTTGGCAGGGCTGCATTCCTCTGGAGGCTTCAGAGGCAGAATCTATTTCCTTTCCATTTTTTAAAAAATATCTTATTTATTTTGGTGGGCAGAGAAAGGGAGAGTGCACGAGTTGTGGGAGGGGCAGAAGGAGAGGAAGAGAGAGAATCTCAAGCAGACTCTGCACTGAGCATGGATCCCAACCCTGGGCTTAATCTCACAACCCTGAGATCATGACCTGAGCTGAAACAAGAATTACATGGTTAACCAATTAAGCCATTTCCGTACCCCTATTCCCTTTTCTTTGCCAGCTTCTAAAGGTTTCCTGCATTCCTTGGAACATGGCCCCTGCTCCAACTTCCAAGTCAGCAGTGGCTTATTAAGTCTTTCTCACTCTTCTTTACCCTAACACTCCCTTTCTGTAGTAAAATTTCCTTCTGCCTCCTTTTTATAAAGACCCTTGTGATTACATTGGGCCAACAACCCAGATAATCCAGGATAATTTTCCAATCTCATGATCCTTAACGTAATCATATATGCAAAGTCCTTGTTCCCATGTAAGGTCATACATTCATAAATTCTAGGAATCAGGACATGGACATCTTTGGGGAGAAATATGGCTGGTTACCTTGTACTCACATCTCTCTCTCTCTTTTTTTTCTAAATTAAATTGTTTTTCAGTGTTCTAAGATTCATTGTTTATACGCCACACCCAGAGCTCCATGCAATATGTGCCCTCCACAATACCCACCACCAGGCTTACCCATTCCCCCGACCCCCTCCCTTCCAAAACCCTCAGTTTGTTTCTCAGAGTCCACAAAGTCTCATGGTTCATGTCCCCCTCCAACTTCCCCCAATTCTTTTTTCCTTTCCTTCTCCAAATGTCCTCCATGTTATTCCTTATGCTCTACAAGTAAGTGAAACCATATAACTGACTTTCTCTGCTTGACTTATTTTACTCAGCATAATCTCCTCTAGTCCCTCCATGTTGATGCAAAAGTTGGGTATTCATCCTTTCTGATGGCTGAATAATATTTTATTGTATATATGTACCACATCTTGTTTAACCATTCATCTGTTGAAAGACATCTCAGCTCCTTCCACAGTTTGACTGTTGTGGGTGTTGCTACTGTGAACATTGGAGTGCACATGCCCCTTCTTTTCAGTACATCTGTATCTTTGGGGTAAATATCTAGCAGTGCAATCACTGGTTATAGGGTAGCTCTATTTTTAATGTCTTGAGGAACCTCCATACTGTTTTCCAAAGTAGCTTCATGCATTGCATTCCCACCAACAGTGTAAGAGGGTTCCCTTTTTTCCACATCCTCTCCAACATTTGTTGTTTCCTGTCTTGTTAATTTTGGCCATTCTAACTGGTGTCAAGTAGTATCTCATTGTGATTTTGATTTGTATTTCCCTGATGCTAAGTGATGTTGAATACTTTTTCATGAGTCTGTTAGCCATTTGTGTGTTTTCTTTGGAGAAGTGTCTGTTCAGGTCTTCTCCCTATTTTTTTTGACTGGATTATTTGTTTTTTGGGTGTTGAGCTTGATAAGTTCTTTGTACATCTTGGATACAGCTTTTTATCCATAATATCATTTGCAAATATCTCCTCATTCCGTGGATTGCCTCTTAGTTTTGGTGACTGTTTCCTTTGCCGTGCAAAAAGCATTTTATTTTGATGAAATCCCAAAAGTTCATGTTTGCCCTTGTTTCCCTTGCTTTTGGAGACATGTCTTGAAAGAAGTTGCTGTGACCAACATAGAACACTGCCTGCGATCTCCTCTTAGATTTTGATGGATTCCTGATCTCAGTTCTTACTGCATTTTACTTTGGGTTCTATGAAGTACCCATTTAGTTTCTCAATAAATTTACTTTTTACCTAGATTTAAGTTATTTGCATTCTATACACATTTTCCCACGTTAGTGTGTGGTAGTCAGGTTATCCAGGTTATTGATTCTTGAGCCTAATTCTCTTGTGGAGATTAAATTTGTAATCAGAAGTGGAGGGATGGCATTCCTCTAAGTGTTTAAAATGCATGCATTCCAAGAATTAGCAAACTGGACAAATGAGCATTGAGACTCAACATCTCTAACATAACAGGAAAGTTATATCAATATAAATACCATGTACATATTCTGATGGTATATAAGGGATTTAGTGCAGTAGAAGTATTATTTTTATATATGAAACATTTGTAGTTTCTTTAATGTACATTCCTGAGATTTTCCATACTAAAATAAATATTAAAGCAAGGCAAAGTTTAGTTCCCCTATTTTCCTACAAGCTGTTTAAGAAAATAAACTCTACTGAGTTTATTTTGTGATTCACAAAATATGGTTACCATCTAAATTCTTACTTTGGAAATTTAAGAGTAGTTTTGAAAATAAAGTACAACAAAAATACTGTTAGTCTGACAAATAGCCATGTAGAAAAAGATTTATTCAAAAGTATTTCTTAGGACCAACTGGAAACATAATTTTAAAAGTGAAAATTATAATCATTCATTAAAATAATTTAGACTATTTCCTTTTTCAGGAATTAGAATTTTTAAAAAATCATTTATTTGTATTTGTCTGCAATTGCTAATTGATTTAGGCTGGCTCCCCATGCGGGATAATATCCTTTTTCAATTGCATTACAGACTTCTCTTTATTTCACTCCTGGAACCAAAGATAAACACACACATCTACATACATAAATATATAAAAATGTATTTTCAATGAAAACTTGACTATAGTTTTATTTGATATTAAAATATTTTTTAGAGATTGGGAGAGTTTTTATGTTTTCCATTTTGCTTTCAAATTATTTAAAAAATAACTGGTAATGAGTGTTTTACTATAATTTACTGAAGTATTAAGAAGAAGACAAAAAATTTCACATAACTCTGTGTCTCAGATAAGCCTACTGACATGAGAAAAAAGGCAATTTAAGTTCATGGCCAAAAAGTTTACACAGTTCAGAAAGGTTTCAATTATTAAAAACCCAAGGGAAGTTCTGGACTTTGCCATGGTCTGCCAAAAATGTAATTAACAAAGGTTAAAAAAGAAACCCACAAATGAATGTAAAAGAAGATAAAAAGAAGTCTGGCTGAGTCATTTTTGAAAAAAAGAATTGAAGGCATACTTAAATTACTAGATATCAAAATATAAGTCTTGATTGGATCCTTTCCATCATCATACTAATATACTTAAATATACTTAAGAAAAACTAATGTGTTTTTTGTTTCCCATTAAGACTATAGAGCAGCCACAATAAACTTTTCTTTCATTACAGACTCCTCCAAGAACTTGCCTTCTATCTGCCCCCTTCATGTTTCTCTCTTATTGTCTATAGTTCCTCGTCATCCCTTTACTCTTCACGCACTCCTATCTGGCATCCATTACTCCATCAAAAATGTTCTTGTCAAGGTTTACAGGGACTTGCCTAATGCACACTCTTTAGTCTTTATCTTACTTTACTTCTTAACGTCATTCAGTACAATTGATTATGCCCCCCCCCCCGCTGCTGTCTTCTCTCTTCCCTTCAGGGACACTAAATTTCCTGATATTTATTTTCTATCACTCATCTCTTCTTCATAATAATTTTTATTTGCATCTTCTCATCTACCAAATGATGAATGCTGGAGTTCTTAAGGACTTGGCTCTGAGGTGTCTTCCTAACCTTCTGGTCAATCCTATTCATGTCCATAGCTTTGAACATCATGTATATTCAGACATCTCCAATATTTTATAAATGTCACTCTCACTTTTGATTTCAGGTCCAAAAATCATATATTCAGCTGCTTGTCAACAGCTACATGTCAACCTTAATTTGCCCAAACAGAATTTTTGACTTTCTTTCCCTCCATCATACCTGGTCTAAATCTATACTTCTCTATCTCAGTAAATGGCACTATTTATTAAAGTCAGAAGTGGGGTTTTTCATTGACACCTCCCTTTCTTACCTCATACATTTTATTGCTAAGCAGTATCTGCCAGCCAGAAACAAATGCTAAATCTGTAAACTTCTCTATTTCACTGCTAGGATCTTGCTCAAGCCACAACCATCTCTAATTACACTACTGGAATGGCCATTTGTATTCAGTCAGGATGGGCTAAGTTATGCTATGGTAAAGGCCCTGAGAATCCTATCACAATGTATATGTACATCAAATCATCACACTGTACACTTCAAATATCCTACAATTTTATCTGTCATTTATACCTCAATATAGCTGGAAAAAAAATGGTCCCCAAATCTCAGTGGTTTGTAATAATAAAGATGTCCTAAGGACCTGTTTTTTTGTCCATGATGAATAGGCTGAGATTCTGCTGCACATCTCTGGACTCTACATCCCAGACAAATGGACGAGACATCACATCTAATGTTGCTGGTTATTGTGCAGAGAGAATGAGTGAGAACCCTGAATGATCTCACACTGGCAATTAAATGCTTCAGCTGGGAACTTACACGTTATTCCTTTCATGACTGAGTGACTAGAATGTTACATGGTCTGTCCAAGCCACAAGAGGGCCAGGAAGTGTAATCATTCCATGTATGTGGCAGATAGCACTAATAACTGTCACTTTCTAATGAGACTCCCTACTTCCAACCTTGCTATCTTATCAACTCTCTGAATAGTAGCTAAAAAGACATCTTTCTTTTTTATTATATTTAGGATTAGATCCAAAATTTCTGTGGACTACAAGGTCTTGTGTATTCTAACTCTGTCTATCCTAATACTCTAAACTTCTAGTCAATCCCTGCCTCCTTTGCAGTGTTCTCATCACACAGAAATTATGCTCAGTCTTTCCCTCCTAGGAAATGAAAAAAAAACAAAACAAAAAAAAAAAAAACCAGGCTGTCCTCATTTGGCTCTTGCATTGTGGCTGCCTTGTTATACTTTGATTCTCAGCTTAAATGTTCCATTCTCAAAGAAAGATCTTCCCTAAACTTACTATTTTAAGAATGCTCTCTGTATTATCTTTTTCTTTTTTTCTTTTTAAAGATCACTGCATCCCACTTATTTCCTCTAACATATGGCTCCACTTCTGGAATTGTTTTACTTGCTTATTTACTAACCATTTTCATCACTAGAATTTAAAATAAAGATATCTTCTCATTATTCTTATCACCTAACACCCATAACTAACTTGTATAGTATTTTTAATTGAATGAATGAATGAATAAAAATCTAAACCTATGGAAGCAGTGATATTGCCCTATTATTTATAGAAGTGTTAGAATAGAAATGGAATATATGTGAGGACATGACCAGATCCCAAAATACATTCCAGATAGATTAAAAGATTTAAAAATTATATCATTAAGAAATACTGTAAAGTTGGGGTAAAAAAGAAAAACTATATTAGTAAAAAATGCTGAATGTAATACATTGTATAAAATAATTTATAAGAGATATATAAAAGAAATCAAAGGGAGATATCAGGTATTATCCCCTAATGATTTAAATCTTAGAAGTAAAAATAGAATGAAAAAATATTTACAACCAATATGATAAAAAGAGTTGATATTATATATATACTTATAATATATACATATATGTGTCCTTTGAGTGTCCTTTCTAGTGCTGCCTAGGAGTCAAGGGAATGTGGAATGTGTAGTAAAGAAAGGAAGTTAAAAATTATATGACCTTGTGATCATTTATAGTACTGAAGTTTAAGCAGTTTTTCCTCCCTTTCTGGTCTGTCACATATTTACATTATTGCAGATTTCTCTCCTTTTCTTCTGTTTTCACTAGTATTTTACATAGGAGTAGTGGTGATATTGATCATCATAATTATAGGACATATATTTATTTATATTTATTTTATATTATAATATATAATATATAATAAATAAATTAATATTTATTTATAGGATTATAGGATAATGAGAGAGGAATGAGACCAAATTTGAGGAAAGCTGATAATTCAGAAATGGTTCCAATGTTTAACGAAATTTTGAATTACTTATTTTGAGGAGAAGGTTTATACTTTTATATGGCTTGCTAATATTTTGTTGAGGACTTTCATATCTATGTTCATCAGAGATACTGTTCTGTAGTTCCCTTTTTTTGTAGTGTCTTTATCTGGTTTTTGGTATCAGGGTAATGCTGGCCTCATAGGATAAATTTGAAAGCTTTTCTACCTCTTTTGATTTTTGGAGTAGTTTGAGAACAGGTATTAACTCTTCTTCAAATGTTTGCTAAAATTCACCTAGGAACCCAACTGGTTCTGGACTTTGGAGTTTTGTGATTACTGATTCAATTTCATTGCTGGTAATCAGTATGTTCAAATTTTCTATATCTTCCTGGCTCTGTTTTGGGTGGTTATATGTGTCTAGGAGTTTATCTATTTCTTCTAGTTTGTCTGATTTGTTGGCACAATATTCCCTTATAATCCTTTGTATTTCTGTGGTGTCAGTTGTTGTTTCTCCTCTTTAGTTTGAAATTTTGTATGAATCCTCCCTCCCTCCCCCTCTCTCTTTCACTTTCTCCCTCTCTCTCTCCATTTTTAATAGGTAGTATGAAAATCAGATTTAAAAATTACCTGAAAAATATGAAAGTATTCAAGATAATCAAAAATAAAAATGTTGATGGAAAGCTTTATATTTGAACTCAAATTCAACAGAACTTCGTCCTAGTAGCGGGCATGTTGCACAGCTCTCGTCATCCAAAAGTGGGAAGTTTAGAAATTTGTCAAATATATTTATATTTATATTTTAAATCTGGTTCTGAGATTAGAGGAAATTTTTATGTGGTTGTTTTCATAAAGGACAAAATGAGTGATGTATTTGATAATATTTTTATAATTAGAGACAGTTTATGAAAACTGAAGGTAAATATGAGGTCAAGCATAGCATGTGGCTTTATGGATATCTGGTTTAGTGTAGGAATCAGGTTTGGAGATTTTGAGAGTATATTGCTATTATACCAATTGGATATTTGGGTCAGGTATTTACCATAAGTGGAATGTGTCATTTGAGATGGAAGGTTCTGGTAAGAAGCTAGAGCAGGTAAACTAGAGATTCATGATTGTTGTAGATGACAGAAATAATATTCTGATGTGGAAATTTCAGACTTGTTTTCTTCTTTATAGAGAACTATCCCATCTCTTTATAAAGGTAGGTCAGAAGAATGCCTGCAACCACATAGTACTTTGCCCTGTTACAGTTTAGAGCCTTATAAATGGTCAAATAAGCGGCACAGTGTTTATATCTAAATATCAAAATACCTTTATCTTCCATGGCAGAAACTTAATATGGCTCCTATAACACATTTATTTCCTGTTCTGTGCAGAACTGCAGAGTTGAAGAATTGAAAAGGAGTCCTTTAGACAATGAATGTGTTAAATCTGCCCTATTGAATCTGCTAAAAAAAAAAAAACACACAAAAACCAAAAAAACCTCACAAACAAAAACATAATTATGGCACAGTTTGATACTAGATCTTTTTCCAGCCAAGAATTAACATAAATATCTAACATCAGTTGAGCATTTACTATGTGCCTAAGTGAAAAATATAGAAGCTATATAATTAGATTCTTACAACAACTAGAAATTGTTTTATCCCCCCATTTTACAGATGAGATTAATAAAAACTTGCCTGATGTCTCACAAATAGTAATTACAGGCAAGACACTTTAATTCTGGAACTTAAATTCTTAGTCACTTAACTGTTTTACTTCTTCTGTCACCTACCTTTAGATGGTCCTGGAAACATGACATTTCAAATACTAGTAGCATTCTTATCTTCCTATTTGCTATAGCTGTAGATCATATGAAAAGCTGATTTATGTATACTGAGTAGATTGGGTACATATCAAAAAGTGGTGTGAATGTGGAGGAGATGGAGTTGTGTTGTGGAATGTTTGGAGTAGGACATAGGAAGAGGAAGAAGAAGCACAGACTACAATTATTCCTGTATTACTCCCTCTAAAAATAGGAATTAATTTTAAAAAGTTACCTCAGATATATGAATATCTATTAAATTGAGGGCTCCTAAGAGGGAAGATCTGTTGTTGTTGTTGTACTACCAATTGGCTATGAATAGAATTATTTATATTGCTGCACAAGGAGACAAAGAGTATAATTATGAGGGTGAACCCTGAAATCAGATTTCCTATGGTCAAATCTTGGTTCTGCCAATATCTTAGCCCCTCTAAACCTTGGTTTCATCTTTTCTTCCTAGGTCAAAGATCATGAGGAATAAATGAAACACTACACATGAGACACTTATCACAGCATCAGTCATGTTTATCTTTTATCATGAGAAATTTCAATTTAATATTGAGTCTGAAATGACTGATGTGTGATTTTGCTTGCATTTGGGTGCATATAGCAGATGAGTTTCAGAGGTCTCTTTAACCCTTTGGTCTATTTCTCTTTTTCAAGTTACCTCTTTTCTCCACTTTTGTTGGGTTCTCTTCAAAATATGGTTGCATAATTCTTTCCATTTCTGGTAACTAAAAGGAATATTTATTAATGCACACTCATAAACTTTTTATGGACCTATTTCAGTTTGAACAACCCAAAATAACACAAAACAGTCAAGCAAAAAAAAAGAGAAATGTCCTTTTCAAACATAATAATATATGCAAATAATTTTAAATTAATTTAAATAAAATTTAAATTCTAAACAATAGTGGGGAAATTAAAAAAAAAAACTTGGTACAAAATGACAAGCCATTACATTTGGTTATCTCTTGTAACTTTATTCACTCATTAACTCATTTTATTTTTATTTTTTTAAAGATTTTATTTATTTACTTGACAGACTCACAAGTAGGCAGATAGGCAGGCAGAGAAAGAGAGAGGAGGAAGCAGGATCCCTGCTGAGCAGAGAGCCCAGTGCTGGGCTCAATCCAGCACCCTGGGATCATGACCTGAGCTGAAGGCAGAGGCTTTAACCCACTGAGCCACCCAGGCACCCCGCTCATTAACTCATTTTAAAGAATATTTACAACTCTCAATACAAATAGCAAATCTTTATTGGCTAAGTAACATTGATGTTAAGTGAGAGAGAGCCAGAATAGGCTGGAACAAAAGTACCAAGGAAATTCAATGGGGGAAAAGGATAGAAGTTGCAAGTGGTTCTAGAACAACTGAACATCTATTAAAAAAAAAAAATAGAAGAACTTAGACTCATACCTCACACCATAAATAAAAAATAACTTATAATGGATTATAGATTATAGAGCTATATGTAAAAGCTAAAACTTCTAGGTTGATCACATTGGAGAAAATCTTTATGGCCCTAAATTAGGTACAAAGTTTGTAGAAATGATACCAAAGCAGACCCACCACCCCCCTGAAAAAGATAAATTGTTTATCATAAAGATTAAAATCTTCCAGAAACTCTCCAGCTATAGACTGGAGAAAATATTTGCAAATTATGTATATGATAAAGAACTTGCATCTGAAATATACAAATAATTCTCACAACTTGATCATAGTAAGATAAAGAACCTAATTTAAAAAATAAACAAAAGACTTGAACAGACCCTTCATCAGAGAAGACATAAAAATGGCTAATAAAAACAGGAAGAGCTACCTAATCATGCTATTAGAGAAATGTCAATCAAAATCACAAGATACCAATGCATGCCTACTAGAATAGCTGTAATAAGACAGTTAATAACAAATATTGGCTAGATGTGGAGAAATAAGAAATAAGAAACCTCATACATTGTTGGTTGGAATGTGAAATGGTATAGCTAATTTGGAAAACAGTTTAGCAGTTTCATCAATAGTTATATTAACTTATCTACTATAGAATCCAACTCTATTTCTATGAATCTAATGGCAACAAACATTCATGTGAAATTTGAACAGAAATGTTCATAGTGGCATATTCAAAATAGACAAGAATAAAAAACATTTCAAATTTATATCATGAATGTATAAACAAAATGTAGTATATCCACATAATAAAAAAAGAACAAAATACTGATATATTCTATAACATGCATGAACTTCAAAACCACTACGCTAGATGAAAGAGATCAGGTCCAAATGACTATATATTATGTGATGCCATTTATATGAAATAGTCACAAAAGGATCCGTTAGAAATATTCTAAAACTGGATTATGCTGCTGGATGCACAATTCTGTAAATTTACTAAAAGTCAATATATTGTATCCCTACACTGGGTGAACTTTATGGAATATAACTTATACTTTAATAAAGCTATTTTTAAAAAGGAACAACCTGGAATGCACAAGCATGAGCTGGAGTCACAGGGATGGATTTAAATGTGTTAGTTTTTGTGCCTCTGAACTTGATGGTGTGGGTGTCCTGCAGAAACCAGGGCCCTTCATCACAGAGCTGAACAGACACACCTTGCCACCACAATAGGAAGGGACAGAGGGAGCCTAATAGCTTTTTTTAATCATATGAGGGGGTGACTTAAATGAAGTACATTCATTCTTTATTTTGAACAGCATTACAATGAAATATATTTAGAAGAATCTTTAACCTCTACTGCCAGAAGATTTCCAAGAAACTTAAGGAGTTAAAAGCAAATAAAACATAGTCTATGTAGCAAAAAAGAATGCAAAGAAAATATCAAGAAAACAGAATATGTCTTAAACACAGATATATGTTTGTGATATAATTTTAAATATAAAATATGGGATATAGTAACATTTTATAAAATGTACCAGAATAAAGTTATGTTAAAATTTCTATAATGGGACTATGAATTTTATTTCTTCTTTACACTTGTATTTCATAGGTTTTTTGAACTTTTTTTTTTTTTTTAAAGAAGTAATATATAATTGGGGCAACTGTGTGGCTCAGTCAGTTAAGTGTCCAACTCTGGGCTCTGGCTCAGGTCAAGATCTCAGGGTTGTGGGATCGAGTCCTGCATGGGCTCCTCTGCTAAGTGAGGATCCTGCTGAAGATTCTTTCTCTTCCTTTCCCTCTGAGTCCCCAGGCACTGCTTGTGTGCTCTCTCTTTCTAAAAAAAAAATTAAACTGAGGTATAACTGACATCTAACAGTAGCTTCAGAGGTAAAGCATAATGATTCAATATTTGTATATATTGTGAAATCACCACAATAGGTGTAATTAACATCTATCACCACACATAGTTACAATTTTTTTCTTTAAACTTTTTTAATAAGCAAATATTATCAAGAAAATGATATTATGATTTTATAAGATACCTGGTCTTTAACTCCAACCAGATAATCAGGTTAAGAGTGTTTATTAAATAAAAGTTTATTTTGCTTAAATGTTAATAGTACTTTTCTTATGTATTGGCTCAGTCAGTTAAGCATCTGCCTTCAGCTTCGGGTCCTGGGATCAAGTCCCACATAGGGCTCCTTGCTCAACAGAGTCTGCTTCTCCCTCTGCCTCTCCCTCATGCTTGCTCTCTCACTCTCTTTCTCAAATAAATAAATAAAATAAAATATTTTTAAAAAATAGTTCTCTTATAATATAAAAACAATTTCTGACAAATAGAATTAATACCGAGATGTACAATTGAATGCATGTATTTTTAGTTAGTTGTGACATAACCACTAGAAGTTATTTCACCCTTTCTAAAGAAGTAAAATACATTTGATAATAGATCGTAGGAGCATTGTTTGTGGGCACATGACCAGTGGAGAATGCAAGTCGAACTCCAAGTAGTCCTGCTTTTTCCTTTTTACAAAAATGCATTTTGTAACAGTTTATTCCCACTTCAATGGAACATGCAAATCACATCTTTAAAATAAAGAGAAAAATATGCTAAATGGTTGGAAAAGCTATTATGTTTGATGAAGATAATTGAATTTTGAACAGATTTTAGGTTCTTTTAGGTTGACCTTTTGTAATCAGTTTTTGAGGAAATATTCAGGAAGATGGATGTGAAGCCTTGGTTTGGTGCTACAAGTTAGTGCAAGCCTCTAAGCTCTGGAGTGAGTTCTGGGTTAATCCAGGAGTCAAACAGGAAGATCCTGGTTGCTCATGAGGCAAGTTGTTCTTTTCTTACCCATCTCTGCCCCTTAAAGTAACGAAGGGAGTAACTTGTCTTAATCGTTCTTGGAATCTCTTTGCGGAATGCATGGATATTACAGTTTCTCGGGCCTCCAGACAGATGCTGTGTCACACAGCTGAAGAGCATGGTATTGAACTTCCTGCTATCTAGAGCATCTTTGATTTTCTGTTTTCCTTCTGAACAGTTGGCATCAACATGAGAATAAACCACAGTTTCACTTTGTACAGCAACAATGACCTCACTTTCAACTTGTCTGCATAATCATGCAAATATTGCTCGTAATACACATATTTTAAAAACCAAAATGAGTCTGATGTGATCTGGTCCTGCTTCCCATGAAGAAAGTAAGTCATTGAGGATGTCTACTTTGGGATGCCTGGGAGAAAATAAGTCCCTAGGATTTAAGTCAAAGTATTCTGAATTAGATGAACAAAATAGGCATTAGATAAAGCATTGAGTGGTGAATCTTATGTGAGCATCTGATTATCTTCTTTTCGGAAATACCCTTCTTGGCTCTGCATAGTGTCTCCTGACAGTTTTGTCCCTCCTGTGGTAGCTCATATAGAACCAGCATGTTTTAGGCTCATACCAGTGCTTGGCACATATTTCACTCAAGTAAGAAGTACTTACTTAACTCATAGATGTGGCTCTGACAACTGTCAAAATTTCACACTTCACTTTAAATACATCTAATTCAACATATTTGTTGATATTTTTTCTGTGGCTTTACTTTGTAAAGTTTGGAGAGTGAATTTGAACATCACCTCTGAGAATAGATTAGACTATTTATATCCCTTCCAACACTGAGATTCCATATCTATGGCTTGATACTTAACTCATAAATCCCTCAAAATATATTTCAATTGTTCCTTCTTTTATTGTTAGCATTGCCTTAGTCATAAGTAAAAAATTAGTAAATAAGTATTGTGATAATTCAGCTACTGAGAGTCAAAATAACAATGGTCTAAGTGGAAGTTAGGATTTAGAGTTCAGTAAAGAGCTAACTGAGACTCAGGCTACTTTTAGATTTCCATACTGTCATTCCTAGGGCATGATATTTACTATGCTGGTCTAAATTGTACCTCCAGCCATCATATCTATGTTTTCAGTAGGACGGGGAAAGAGAGAAGTAGCCTGCACTTGCCTTTAAGATATGTCTCAGAACTTCATTTACATCATTTTCCCTAATATCCCATTGATCAGAACTTTCCACAGGGTCACAGCTAGTCACAAAGGAGGCTGAAAAGGGTTTTCCTATGGCATTTATGCCTGCATCCCCATCCCTGCCCCCTGCTCCCAGAGTGGCCATGTGTTAAAATGAGGATTTCTATTATTATCGACAGAAAGTTCAAGTGCTTATTCAAACATACATGGCACACCCAGATACTATACACGCCCACACATACATTCAGGTCTTCCGGAACATGTCACCAATTTTATACTTTTTAGCAGAGTGAGAAGATGTATTTTCCAGATGTCAATTAAAATTTAATTCAATAGAAATGAATTACATGGCTGTTTTGATTTGCAGCTTATTTAGTGTGACACATCAACTTTTGCCATAGGTATGTATGGTGTTTTCAAATACTATTGTGTGGTTTGAGTGGGCTAATTTCTGTGATTTTCCATTTTCTCACCTGAAAGTGGACATTGTGATATATATCTTGTGAGATATCATCATATTTAAATGATATAGTTTATATAAATTTTTTATACCAGTATTACACATAAATATTCAATGAAGTTAGTTTATTTTTTTAAGATTTTATTTATTTATTTGATATATATATAGAGAGAGATCACAAGAAGGCAGAGAGCCAGACAAAGGAGGAGGGGGAAGCAGGCCGGGTGCCTAGCAGGAAGACCAGCGTGGGTGGGAACCCAGGACCCTGAGATCATGACCTGAGCCAAAGGCAGAGGTTTAACCCACTGAACCACCCAGACACACAATGAAGTTAGTTTAAAAAAAAAAAAGAAATCTCAAGTACTGTGAAATAAAAGATAAATGAGTCACAGTCCCCTCACTAAATGACTTTATGGACATTAGTTCAGCTTTGTGTAGAGAAGAAAGAGTAAAAGTAAGAAACAGTAAAGAAACTTGTAATTCTTACCTAATTGTATGAGCTTGAGCAAGTTATTTCACTTGAATTTGAGTTTTTTTTCCTTTGAAAAATGGCATCAATTATAACACATATCAGAGCTTCTTGAATATTACCTAGCAGTGTATAAGACATACCTTGAAAACTACTACTTTAAGGTTAGAAATGGTATAATAGTTGCTATTAATTAGAATTAATTCACACCAAAACTGCTGAAAACTTTATACATACTATCTCATTTAACCTGTTTAAGAATTCTGTAACAGGGACATTATTAACTCGGTGATTCCTCAGGGAACCCATTCTGATTCCTCCAGCATGAGAAAAAAGAAAATTACAGTTCCAAGATCAAAGCACGGTTTGTTGGAGAAGCTAAGCATTCAGACCCAGGTGTACTTGTTTCTAAAGCTAATATTATAAAATACATTTAATAGTGCTTCTATTGATGGAGTAGTTCAGTATATGGGGAGAATGTGCTAGAAATAATGGGTGGTTTAAGTTAGCCAGATGATAGACAATAGAGTGCAATAGTGGAAGTCAAGGCTGGCTTTAAACATAATAGTGAAGATTCAATATGTAGTTGAAAAAGAAATAGAGAAATTCTGGAGTTTTCTTATCAATGTACAAGCTATGGCTTAAAAACAGTAGAAGAGATGAATTAAGGAATGGAGAAAGAAAAGGCAAGAGTTGATTAACAGGCTGTTTTAACATTCTGGTATGGCTTACAGTTGGGGTGCTGATCATGGGAATACTACAAGTGAGTCTTGTCTACGAATGTTAAAGTTCTCACATATCATTTATTAAGAAGTGTAATAAAGAAATTGTTAATAAGACAATCCTCCATATCATCAGGAAGGCACCAAAGTTATAACACAATCAGAATTCTGGATTTGCAGAGTTCTTCCTGGGCTAGACTTTTGCCATATTCTCCCTCCTTATAGCTTATCTCTTGTTTCTTCTTGCTTGCTTTAAATCCATCTTGGATTTTAGCACCTTTAGTTCTTCTGGACTTTGACCTCTTTGTTATAAAATGTAGGTATTCTTATTCAGATATGGTGAGGTCAACAGATCAAGCAAAGATTCCCATTGGAAAGATAGTTTGTTACTCACAGTTTCTAAGAGGAAGGGACACATCACACCACCCAGGGCCACATGGGGGAATCCACCAGTGTCTGGTAGAAGGAGCAAGGGGAAAATGTAGGCAAGCCTTTATTATGGTTCTACAGGAAGTAATGGGCAAGACAGGGCAAGCAGTTTTAGGATTGGCTTGTTTGAATAATTTTAGTGGGCTCTGGTGTGTAGGTGCTGTTAGAGCTAACAGATAAGGGCCTGTTGCCCAGTGTGCATCAATTCAAACACTGATACCAGTGTCTTTAGCTGAAGAGAAAAAGGTTTTATTGTAGGGCACCAAGTAAGGAGACAGAAGATTTCTTAAATCCACCTTCCTGAAGGTTTGGGTTGGTGTACTTAAGGGTAAAAGGTAGGCTGAGTGGAGTATGATGATTGGATATAGGGACAAAGGGAGGTGTCCTTTCTGAGCATGTATATTCAGGAATCATGCCTCTTCATGGGATACATGTTCAGAAAATGATAGCATAAGCATGACGATGGGGAAAGGATCTCTAGGTAGGTCATCACAGAGGTTACTTATCTTCTTTCCTTGTCCCTGCTGCACATCTGTAAGAATCTTTCCCAGTTGGCTCCAATCTTAGCTAGTCTCATTCGTGATTGGTCAGTCAACTTCTGCAAAATAGGCTGAAAAATCAATCAGGTTAGCTAGATTTATTAGGCTAGAATGGTGAAATATTAGTTTACATGTGTTGGTTTTATTTGTTTTATGTTTCCTGACTCTGGAGTTATTAGGACAGGGGAATACGGGCCCAGAGTGTGAAAGCCAATAAAGGAGGTGGTTGGGGTGTGGACTCTAGATAGGTTGGTGTACATAGGGAAGGCACACTTGCAAACCAGTTCTTCACTCCCTCTAGGAATTGGCTGGCCATGGGAGGGGCAGTCCCTCCAGGGCCTGCGAGACACTATAGAGGAGAAGAAAAGGATTCCTCCTCTGCTTTTCTAGGTTCTTGTCTGAGACCTTTCTATAATGAAGGACAAATTAACAGGAGAAAAAGAAACAAAAGTATAGTAACATTTATATTATTTCCTCCTATGTATATACGAGGTACCCAGGAAAGCTGAGTAATAACCTGAATGGCCCAAGCCACCACTCTAAATACCATCTTCAGCTAAAAAAAAAAAGATGTTGAGATGAGGGAAGTCAGTTATGGAGGTTATCAGGCAAAGCACAGCAAACAAGGCTATAGTTGCTATGCAGATTTAAATCAGCAGCCCCTTCAGGAGTTTCTAGAGATTAGGTATTCTCCTGTTCCTGATACTGAGAGGAAGACACCCATACAAATGGAGATTTCCTTTGCAAACGTAAATGTCTTTTACAAATGGATAGTTTCTGTTGGTTTCCAGAGCTGTTCTTGTCTGTTTCTTAAAAATAACCAGCCTAAAATAGTCTTATGGCATATTCTCTTCCCCTTTAACCCCAAGATATCAAAGTATCAAATATAGAAACAAGGAAATGTAGCTGTTACACTGACCTACTACTTTTCCTCCTAACTCCTTAACGATTCTTCTTTTCTTGACTCAGCAAAGTCAGACTTATTAACAAGCACTTTTTGAGCTTTCTGGCTTAGTGAAAGCATTTCTTAATGGGCAGGAGGAGGTGGGGTAAAAGAGATCCAATGAGCAAGGTCTCAGATCAATGTAATGGCTAAATACACTTGGCTTTGGGGCGCCTGGGTGGCTCAGTGGGTTAAAGCCTCTGCTTTCAGCTCAGGTCATGATCCCAGGGTCCTGGAATGGAGCCCCGCATTGGGCTCTCTGCTCAGTGGATAGCCGGCTTCCTCCTCTCTCTCTCTGTCTGCCTCTCTGCCTACTTGTGATCTCTGTCTGTTATAAATAAATAAAATCTTCAAAAAATATATATATATATATACTTGACTTTACAATTATGAAGACTGAGAAATACAATTCAGGTATATTTAAAATTGTGTGTCATAATCTGTATGTGCCATTCATTAGTAGTTAACATACAGAATCAGTGTATGTTCTATATAATCATTTATGCAGTGGAGTAAAGCTGTATTAGATGTCAGGAGAGTTCAGTCTGTTCTCTGTATTGACACTAGCTGTGTGACTCTAAGTCCCTTTACTTCAGTGGCTTTCAGTTTCCTCTTTTGTAAAGAAAGGATTGGTGACCTCTAAAGTCCTTCTACCTTTAGCATTCTATTATGTTGACACTGAAAAATAAAATTATGGAAAACATATAGTGCACTACCTATAGGGATTTCTTTTAATTTTTAACTTGATATGCCAACCAGACAGACTCCTTTAGCTTTTGGCGCAAGTATTTTATTACATCCCTCATCCTTCCCTTCAAAAGAAGTGCAATGTTAGGGAATTTATTACACATAACAAAACATGTGTTTATGGTTCAGTATGAGAGAACCCACTGTCCTTCCCCACCCCCAAAATTGGGTAAAAAACCAGCAGCTTAATCAGTGATTATGAATTCTGAGCTCAGCTTTCCATTTACAAACAGTGAGACTGAAAGCTATAAACATTTTGACTTCTGCCTGGGGAGAGTCGAATGTTCCAGGAAATGTACATTGCACTGGAAAATCCAGGAGTAGTTTTCAATTCCGTAACATGCTGTTTCCAACAATTACTCCTCAAGTTAGCAGAATGTCCTCAGGATTTTGGATGTTACTGTGTCCTGGCAAGACTCGGGAAGCTTTGGTTCCTCAGAGCTAGACACACTGAAATAAAGCTCTCAGGGAGTTAGGACTTGTTTAACATTACTCTCCCGCACTTTTTGAAAAACCTTCTTCGGTTGAAATAAAGTGGACAAAACAGTCCATTGACTTGTAAAAGCCTAAAAGACGTATCTTTCAAAAAATCACTTTATACATATATTTGCATCATGGATGAGGAGAGGCAGGGCTGTTTATTCATACTGGCTGAGTAGCAATCTTTAAATTCATATTATAATTTTAATGGCCAGACAGTCGAAGGAAAGTAGTTGAGTTTGTGAATGGTGGTGATGAGAAGAAGTACAAGAAGGGAATACAAAGAAGGTCTAGTTGAACTCTCAAGAGACACCTGTTTGGTAATGTTTTCTTAACTTGTATTACAGGAAAGCTTAGTAATATTATTCCTTTACTTATAAATTGTTAATAGAGTGTCTTGAAGGTTGAGTGTTCAGGAATGCAAATTAACAGAATTTTAGTGGTCGATGATTCTTTATGAACACGCTAGTCCCATATTTTTCAATACCTCTAGGGCAAAGACAATATTCTAGGATTACTTAAAGGTACAGAATAATTATGCCTATCTTCTTGGAACATCAATTTTTACTTGAGGATTATTTTTATACTGTTAAGAAGAATATCATAGACCCAAGGTAGAGGCACTTGCCACAGGTCAGCAAACCAAGATTTAGTTGTAGTTTTAACCTCTCCAGGATTGAGATTTAAGCCAATTAATCTGGAATTTTCTGGTCAGCACCAATGAGGTCATCTGTCACATGGGCCTTCTCCATGCCCTGCTTATCCCAAAGGAAGATGAAGTAATCCACCTAATAAGACCCCCTGCCCTAAGGGAACATGACCTGGCCAGAAATAACCTTTTCTTTTATTTTGCTAATAACTTCTTGCTCCACCCTCTTTTTTATAAAAACCTTCCATTTTGCACAACTCCCCAGAGCTCCCCTCTACTTGCTAGCTTGGATGCTGCCTGATTCATGAGTTGCTTAAGAAAGTCAATTAGATCTTCAAATTTACTTGGTTGAATTTTCTAACAATATTAAAATAAACATTATGAAAACAAAAGAAAGCCTGTATTTAAAGTAAAACATAAATCTTGAATAAAATTTCCAGTGGTAAGAAGCAGTTTCTGGTTATACTCCCTCACCATCTGTAGGTAATTTAAGTGTCACTGTTCTAGATCACATTTTACTTTAGAGTTTAGGAAATTGTACCATATATAGATGCAAAGTTGCCATGGCAACCCAGATCTAGAAACTCCAGTGTTCATTCATTTGCCCAATAAATCTTAAGCATCCACTCACTATGTACTCTTCCTTGGTTTTTATGTCACAGTGTCCACTTTCATGGTCCTATGTGGAAACCATGCTGCATACCTCACAATATCTCACTTTCACATCCAAAATGAGAAACAAAAATCTGTTTTCCACAAATAACAGGAAGAGTTTGGATTTAATTGGTTCTTATTGAATCATGTGCTTATTATAAAATCAATCACTCTTTCTGGAGAGTTATAATGCCTTGATTTGCTTATGCAGGTCAAATGCTGCCTCTCTTCCTAAGAGGAAGGAGCCCATTCAAAGCATATGGTTAGACAATAGGGTACAGATTGGTTTCTCATAAAGAAAAGTGGGTTATGATTATGAAAGTCAGAGTGGCTAGATACTGACTGGCAAAATAAGAGGTGTGCAGTAATAATACTCCTGTGACCAAAATAGTGTCAATTATTGTTATTTATAATTCAAAGAGCTTGGTTTTTCATAATATCATGGCAGAGGTTGTAATTTGGCAGCCTCTGGGCAAAATTGAGCCTGAATTGTGTTCTGAAAAAGTAGGTTGGAATGCTTTTAGAGGTAGTATGCTTCCACAATTCACTCCTTTTTGTCTCCTATCCCTAGCAGCTTCATTCATGTGTATTACTTATGATGTCTGACTCCATTCAAGGGGTACTTTAGGAACTCTTTGAGATCATAATTAGCTAATAATAATTTTAAGAATGATTATTGCCCTACAGGAAGAAATATGACACTCTCTGTGCCTAAGTAATTTGCTAATAACCTTTTTATGTGTCATGGGTCAGTTCTGTTTTGAAGTGTGTGAAACCTTTAGCACAAGTGAACAAATGGGCCTATGGGAAGGTCTCAGATTCTGTAACAGAACATTCTCTCATTGCCTATATGTTATTTCTTATAATTTTGATGAATTACCCAGAAGCCTAGCAGTCTGTCTTTTTTTGCCACATCCTGTTGACTTCAAGTAAACATAGACTGTGTCTGGTAGAGCTCACAAGTGGGCTCCTTCACCAAGCAATATTGTTTGGTGTCACACAGAAGATAACACTAGTAGAATGTAAGCTCCATAAGAGCAGGGTCTTTCTTTTGCACCGTTCTTATGTCACCTCCTAGAACAGTACCAGGCACAAAGCATTTGCTCAATATTTATTAAGACGACTTAATGAGGAATATGTACCTAGTGTATGACATCAGAGTAAAGAGTATAGAGAAGGTTTTTCTTCTTTCTTCACTCTCTTTTCTTCTCAGTATGAAAACTTGCTCTTGTCTTTCTTGCTCATTTTCCTCTCTTGCTACCAGAACTGTCCTTGTTCCATAGCACTGATTTTGTGGCCAGGTTGGGTTAATCTGGGGTGGTTAGTGTCATTAAAAAAAACTGTGTTGGGGCACCTGGGTGGCTCAGTGGGTTAAGCCTCTGCTTTCAGCTCAGATCATGATCTCAGGGTCCTGGGATCCTGCATCAGGCTCTCTGCTCAGCAGGGAGCCTGCTTTCCCCTCTTTCTCTCTCTCTGCCTGCCTCTGCCTACTTGTGATCTCTGTCAGTCATATAAATAAATAAAATCTTAAAAAAAAAAAAACTATGTTCATGTGTAAGGGTACTGTACAATACTGCAGAATTCTGATGTTGAGAAGTACACTAAAACCAAGACCAGATGAAGTGATCTTTTATATATATATATATATATATATATATATATATATATTTATATTGCCTATATGCTGAATAATTTTACCATATCTTACAAAGGGTGTGTGTTTATAAAGCTGGGCCTTATAGATGGACTGGAAGCTTGACTTTTAGATAAAGACTTTATTCTTTCCAATACTTCATTCTTATCTGTATAATCCTGGTGTGGATTTGGAGGTTTAGAAGTTTATACCTCTCAGACATGTGACTGGTCTCTCTGTTCTGTGGTTGTGATGGAACTGCCTTTGTTCTGTGACTCTTAATATCAATAACTCTATCAAATTCTATCAGTAACTCTATCAAATTTAAGTAAATTATTCTATGTTTGGGAATTTTGTCAATCCAACGTACAACTGACTTATTTATTTATTTACTTTTTACCATTGACATTTTTAATGCAACGGTTATTTACCTGAGTATGGTGATAAGCTGAGTTGGTAATAAGCTTCTTCTTTTCTTATTAAAGAAATAAGAAAATATGAAAAGGATTTAATATAATAGTTGACCTAGACTGAAATTAGAATGAGTATACTCATACTTTGTATGAGTTCCTCATTTACAGATGAAGGAACTAAGGTTAAGTGGCAGAAGAAATTCAAACTAGCCTTTCTCATTTTCTAAAATAATAATATGGCTAGAGTAGGATATTCATATATACTTTTAATACTGTGGGTCAGTCATTTAATTTTATTTTGGCAATTAACACAAAGTTACTGCTCATGGAAAATACATTTCCTTCTAAAGATGCTATAGTGCTTTTTATATTTTGGTAGTAAAACTAAAGTTTCACTTAGTAAAACTAAGTTCAACTACCTTGAAAACAAAGAAGACATATCTTTTAGTTTGTTTATAACCACAATATCTAAGTAATGATATTTTAAGGGAAACAGAGACAGAGAAAACTGACCACAATTGAATACAGAATTCCTTTCTGATAAAACAAAGCCACTTTGTTGGATTAGTGGAAAAGTAAGTAACAAAACAGTTTGTGTCTCTGGCTATTATATTCTTTTACTTAAACACAGGATGACTTTCTGCTTCAAAAAGAGTACTAGCACTTAAGTGGAGGTTCTTGCTCTGTTAGCTGTATAGTGAATTATATTCTAAAGAAACCACGTTAGGGCACTGTTTAGAGCAATCATGCATAGATTTAAAATATGGTATAAAATAGCTTTCAAGATACATATTTGTTAATGAATTTAACAGATGTTCATTAAACTGACTTTCAAATATATTTTCAAACTAAAACACATTTTCATTCCTTTCTAAAAATCAAAATTCCTCCTCCAAGTTGAAACTTCAATTATGTATTTGCAAGGTGGAGATAAGATCCAGGTTTCTGAGTAATGTGATTTTAAATCCAAATCATAGAATAAATATGACTACCAATTAACAATTGACTGAGTTCCCACTAGTATAAGGAAATGACCTATATTTTTAGGCATCCTAGGCTGGTTATTATTTCAAAGGGAAAGATTACCCTCTAGTTGAAAATGTTTATTAAAAAATACAGAAACAAAAAAAAAATATACAGAAACAAATGGGGTCACTTCCATGATAGGTCACCTCCAACTGCAGAATCTGAGTTTGCTTTGAAGCTAATCATGTGTTCTGCCAGCAGTGGCTTGGGTGGGGAGTGAGGAAGGGCTGTGGGTTATGGAAACTGTGGAGACTGTGGGAAGCAAAATGCACAAGGAGGCAAGACAGAGTTCCACAAAATTAGAGATGGCAATGACATGAGTTGGTAAAACAGGGGTGATCCCTGCTGGCATGTATGTTTTCTTCCACCAAGCCTTGGTCTGAGCTTTGTGCTCTCAACATTCCCACACAGCCTTAAGATGTCTGTCCCTCACTTTAAGAAAAGGCCTGATTCAAGGGAAATTCTAGATGAGCCTTGATGTTCCAAGTACATTGCTATTACTTTTTGTCCCACCATCCTTCATTTCATGTTGAGTATTTCCTCTGCATGCAAATGTGGTTAAGGAACCAGATACCAACTAAGCACTAAAAGCATGTGGCTGCAAATGCTACTTTATTGAGGGCTGGTTTTAAGTAATGCTTTTTCAACTCAGTATATTAAGACATAACAATTTGAAAAAAATAGTGAAAAATTTTGTCAATTCTCTCATTGTTTTGAAATATCTAATTGTATTTCATGTTAATAGCCCAAATATCTACATGGTGGGCTATTTTTATCTCTTTCTACATGTTTTGGAGTTCAGTATATATAGTTTCAAACTCATAATTGTCTCTTAAGTATTTACTTTAATCATTTAGTGTAGAATAGATACCCTCCAATTTCATCACTCAGATCCAAGTAATGTAAGCTCTTGTAAGTGCTGATTTAAAATTTCTTTTTTAAATAGGGAAACTTATTCTTCTTGCTGAAATTGACCTGGATTTAAATTTAGCCTAAGATAGAAACTAGGTCCTCAAGGGTTAGTGTCTTTTGCAGTTGTTGCTATATACATGCCTCAAATTTATTTGTGGACCCAGAGGATCAGACAAATTTGAATGTTAGTGGAAAAACATTGAGGTGAAATTTATTCAACATTCTCAGCACAGCCAGGGAGGAAACCCCTTGGTTCTCTTGGAGGAATTTCTCAACTTCCTTTCCTAAGTTCACAGAATAATGAGTCAAAGCACAGAAGAATATTCTGACTTGGCTCCACCTGTGACCCTTGCCTATGTCCCTAGCTTTCTCTTCACTGAAATTTGGATATCATTTTAAAATTGTTTCTTGAAGATTCTTTTTCTTTCACTGAGAATTACATATAAGTCCCCTGTTTTAGCTCTGTCACCTATATTTTCTTCTCAATATTATCACTTTATCATAATGCTCAATAGCATAGAATTTAGTATTTGATTGGGGAAATGGTGGTTTTGTGTGACTGGCAGAACTACCATTGTGTATAACAACCAGCTCAGCCATATTTCCTCCTAAAAACTTGGGCCTTTATAGAGAGCTATCTGTATTCTTTTGGTGCACTTAATAAAGATGTAAACAAACAAACAAACAAGGGGAACATTTCCATATGAACACACAAAAGTGTTACTACATAGCCCTTCACTTAAAATAGTACTAATATAATAGTGTAAGTCAGAACATAAGTAATAATGTAATAAATTTTGGAAGAACAGATAAAAGTAAGACATAGTTTCAATTGAGAAGGCTTTCTTGAAAGATAGAATTTTTAACTGGGCATTGAAAAATAAATAGCATTTCACCAAAAATAGAAGGAATAGAAGGGCACAGTGCATAAAAATATATGGCTTTCTAGGGAATTGGGTAAACTACAGTGAGCCTGAGCACAGATCAGTGATGGGGAGTGGTATGGTTATAAAATGGCAGAGGAAAGGCAGGACAAATAGTGGAAGACTTTGAATGCCATTCTACCAACTTTCACACTTAAACAATGGAAAAAAAAATTAAGATTCTTGTAGGGAAATTATACAGTTTGCGGGGGGAGTTTGGTTAATTCCTCAGTTATGAAACAGATGGCATATTCCAATCAGGTAATTCTATAAGAGTTTAATAAAGGGATTCTGCAAAAGATTTTGGCGAATGTATAGATTCAAAGAAATATAGCCTCTAGGCCTTGAAACTGGAGCTGGAGGCAGGGTTTTATCATCTACAACCCTAAATAATACAATCTGGAGAGAGAGAGCTGTGTAAAGAGGGCTACCTGATCAATCAAAGACATCAGAGCAATAAATAACCAGGATTCACTCTGTTTACCCTTTGAACTGCTACCACTATTTCTCATTGGTCAAAACCAATGGGAAGCTAAAGGACGAGAATTCTTGTTGACATATTCCATATACCTTGGCTTCCAGGGGGACATATCAAGGGTAGAGAGTAGATTTGAGTGGACAAATGAGAGAGATCCAATTTGGAATTGGAATTTTGGAAAGTAGTTTGGAATGGCAAGAGAATGAGCAGAGCCATCAAGTGAATATAGGAAATTCCTGTAATAGTTCAGGCAGAGCTAGTAAGGGTCTGAAACAGATCAGCATTAATGACAACGCAAGAAGGGAAGAGAGAATAGATGGCATATGGAGGTAGGACTATCAAGACTTAATGTTTTGGATGTAGGAATGGAAAGAAAAGAATAAAACAAAAATGACTATTGGATACTCTCACTTCTTCAAAATATAGGTTGCAGAAGAAAGGATTGATGTTTTTAGGGACAATAACAAGTTTAAGTGTGGATAAGTGAAAATTGAACATTTGTCTCTATGTTTAAGAAAAGAGGTCAGATCTAGGGAAGTATACTTAAGCAGAGTCTACTTTGGAGTTGACAACTGAAATAGGTGAATATTGTCTAGGGAGATGATTTAGTAGTTATGAATTCGGCCAAGCATAGGAACTTGGAGAATGCTACCCCATTAGGGAGGGCAGAGATGAGAATCAGTAAAGGAAGCCAAGAAGTAGTCGCCAGAAAGTATGGGAGGAGAGCAATCAGATATCAAGGCAAAAGCCAAGGTGTGACAAAAATTTCAGTTTGAAAACTCATACCTTTTATATATACTTTACAGTTAGGGAAGGCTTGGGAGTAGATTCAGTCTTGTTTTCTTCAGTGTAAAATTTTGGATGCCTTTGCTGGATATGATTATTGGTGATTTCTTTTTGGAGAGTAAATAATTTAATTTCCTAAACAAGTTTCTACTGAGCATGTAATTTTGCATTGAGCTCTCAGATAAGCAATACTGAGGATGTAAAATTGATATGGAATGTACTGTTGCTCTCTAGAGACTTATAATCTTACTGAAATTGTTAGAACAGAACACAAGGCAATATATATATAATAAAAGGTAAATGGGATATTTTTAAATGATAAAATATATGGTCTAGAGAATTCAATGTCAGTCAGAAGAAAAGAAGAAGGGAGAAACAAGTTTTACTTGAAGATAGTACAAAATATGTACCAGGATCTCCAGCTCACAGTTTGCTTGAGTAAGACCACATCCAAGAAATACTGCTAATTGCTAATACTAATACTGCTAACATTTCTTTTGTATGACAGTGGTTTCTTTTCCTCACAAAATTGAAAAAGATAAACTGAAGCATGAGTTAACAGTAGAACTGCTTGTGATGAGTGAAATGTGAAGGAGAAATTTGGACAGAGGAGCAGACATGAGGAGAACTTCATATGAAGATTGGAATTTTGCAACCACAAGCCAGGGAACTACCAGAAGCTAAAAGGGAGGCCTGGGACAGATCCTTTGAGCCTGCCCCTGCCTACACCTGGATCTCAGATGTCTAATGTCCAGGATTATAAGACATTACATTTCTTTTTAAGATATTTTGTAGTATTTTCTTAATGGCAGTCCTCGAAAACTAGTGCACCATCTTGTCTACACCTAGTTTTCCAGGGAAGAGATTTCCAAAATGTGTGCCTCTGGACACTGGTCCCTGGAGAGGCTCCATGAAGAAGGTTGCTATGATGCTATGGGCAAATACCTGGAGTTTTAGAAGACATTGTAAAAAAATAGTTTCACAGGAGTCCTACAGTCAAGAGTCAGAATTCCTCCTGTATGAGACATACAACACTTTCTCACCATAGCATGTCTTGAGAAATTTGTTCTGGAGATATGGAGCTCTAGTGCAATGAACTGTGGGCTTTCAAATTGTTTCTGTTGCTTGATTTAGTAAACCTTCCAATACAAAGCAATTGATGTCATAAATATGTTTTACGTGTATATTTTTTAAAATTTTGGACAATTTTAACAACCTTTGTGATAACTTTTAGTACTTTTGCATCTCTTCAAATACATTTTGCTAATTGCTGTTCTAGAGACATCTTAAACATGATTTCAAATGGTATGCTGTGTTCTCTGTGTGTGTGTGTGTTCTGAAGTACACAATTACATGTTTTGGATCTGCTAAAGCACAATAATTTTACTTAAAGTGTGACTTGTCTTTATTAAATAAATTGGAGTTGAATAATTTAGAATGAACGCATGAGCCTAAAATTGTAGTTCTCCATTTTTTTTTTTAATGAACACTGCTATTAAATAAACATATTATTAGGATAAATCTCAAGTGTCAACTTTTCCTATCTGTAGGATAGTACCAATCTCTTGCTAGTTTTTGTCCATCATAATTCTGAAGAGGGTAAAATACCAAGGTTTTTCTTGGGAACATTTCCTTTTATCTTCAATAAGAGGAAATTTTCTTTAATCAGCATTTTAGGAGTCATTCCCTTCTACTTAGGATTAATTGGTGATCATTTCATTTTATGCTCATTTTAGATAGTTACTTTTTCCCATTTTATTTTGTTTTATCTTGGGTTTTTTGATATGTTTATGGGAGATATCTGTTATATCTAGTTGCTAAATTTACTGCTAATTTGCTTTTTTGCCCTTTGCTGTTTGTATGGCATCTGAATCAAATGCTTTCAAATGTTTCTTTAGCCACATAGATGCAACTTTGGATCAGAATAAATAGGCAAACATAACCACGTGGGCTCTGAGAATGTAGTGCAATAATATCCAGTCCTTAAATCAACCAAGGTTTGCTCCTTTTGGGCATACATTTTGCATTGCATCACAATAATAATTTGTGGCAAATGTTTGTACCAGAAATCTAGAGAAACACCCATAGCTTTGAATACTTTGTATGATTTATGAAGCTTAGCTGGTGAAGTTTGCAGACTCTGATTTTATTGAAAGAAAATAGCTAATTATCACACCATTCTTTTCCTCAATAAGTAAAGTAGTTTTAAAAGAAGCCTAACATTGCCTCATGCACAGCAAAAGAAAGCCAACAAGGACAGAAGATAATTTTCAACTCTACATGACCCTGTGAGTCCCATGTCTATAAGCCAATAAAAATAAACATCATATAAAACTCTTGGCTTTTAATGTATTAGTACTATTGACTATTATTAGAGAAGAAAGAGCATAGCAAACAAAACTTGTGGTAAACTTAAGTTTACTTTATTATTAAAGGTTTTGGCTCCAAGATCTAGTATTTTCTTAACCAAACATCTTTAGACTACAGAGTTCTTCCTAATCACTATGTTCTGCCCACAATGAGGTTGCTTTTCCCCTTCTCAATCTAGGTATCATTCACAGTCGGTAGGGTGTAAGAGAGGCTTGCCTGAGCATTTATCATTCTGCACTGTTAGCACAGAGGTGACTTTAGCAATATTTATACTACTCAAGGGGTTAATTTTGTGTGTTTGGTTCTCTGAGTCTGTTAAATTCTTTAATCAGCTCTTTGCCTGCTTTGCTACTGTGGCAAACTTTTAAACTACAACCGTTTCTAGCCCAGTTGTCAGGGGCTTGGCAATATTTGAAGGTCAACCTTCTCAACTTCCATTTGGCCCTCAAATACTTTTCATAGATTCTCCCCTAGGGTGGCCAAAAGTTTAGGGCTGCATCTGATGGATTGAGAAAGCAAGAACCTTATTTTTCGTATAAATTCATGTTGATCTTTGTAAGGATGAATTTAGCATTGCTAACCTAACCTTTTTCAAAGAAATAAGCAGTACACTGTTAAAATGCAGCTGCTGGGCAGATTATCTAGCTTTTTTGTTGCAAAGGACAGTGGGCAATCTGAGTGGATTTTACAAGGGATGTGTGTTTAGGTGTGTGTCAGTGTGTGTCTGTGTCTGTGTCTGTGTCTGTGACCTGTGAGTGACTGATGGAATGAATGAAGGAAGGCGGGAGAGAGGTGAGAGAGAATGAGGGGAAAAGTGGAAGCTTCAATAGGAAGTGGAAATGGGGTGAAAGAGCAGAGTTGCATAAAGGAGATACTTGGGGAGTTTGTTCATGCACAATATTTCCCTCCTCTATTTCCCAAATCATTCAGTACAAATCTGTGTTTCTTCATTTCTGCTGGTTTCCCACTTTGAAAATTTAAAAATAGAACACTTTAATACCTTTTATATAGATCCACTTATTTTTATGATTTTGCCACATTTACTTTTCTCCCTCCACACACAAATGTCATTTGGTGAATCACTTGAAAGTAAATTGCAGACACCAGGGCACCTCAAGCCCAAGTATTTTAACATGTAACTTCTAAGAATAAATATTCTCCTATGCAGCCATTAGTGACCATAAGAAATTTTAACAATAATTAAACAATATAAAATATCACCATCTCATATCAATTTTCTCCAATGGCCTCAAAACCTTTTTAGAGCTAGTTCCTTTACATATATTTTTAAAATCCCAGATGCATTCAAGATTCATATCTTATGTTTGAATAACTGTATCTCCTTAGTATCTTTCTACTTAGAACAGTGTTCTGCCCACTCCCTTATTTTCCCCTGACATTGACTTTTAGAGGCATTCAGGACAGTTGTCATATAAAATGTCTCACATTATGGGTTTATCTGATTATTTCTTCATGATTAGATTAAAGTTAAAATTTTGGCAAGAATTCTAGATGATGTTATGTAATTTTTATTGTATCACATAATTACCAGATGTCCAACTGTTATTAGGTTAAGCTGCTGAATGCCAGATATCTCCTTTGTAAAAGCATATTCTCCCCTTTCTAATTGTAAGTAATTTATGGTGCAGTAGCTTGAATCCATGTAAAAATTCTGTTTTCAACAATTTTTAAGTCAATAGTTTTACATCTTCGATAAGTCAATTATTGGAGGTTATAAAATTCATTTTTTAATAAATTACATCATTTTTTCCACATGTATTTGAGTTTCTCTCTCTCTCTGTCTTAACCATCTCTGTTAATTCATGGCTTCCTTGTATTATTGTCTATGGCCTCTATTATTATTTTTTTTTAATTGAGGTATAATTCACATACAATGTTATATTAGTTTTAGGTGTACAATATAATGATTGAACAATTCTATGCATTGCTCAGTGCTCATCAAGGTGAGTGTACTCTTAATCTCCTTTATCTATTTTGCCCATCTCCCTACTCTCCTTCCCTCTGGCAAACTTTAACCTATAACCGTTATTATTTGTGATGTTCAAAGTATGCAAAACATTTCTAGTTGGAGACTTCAAATCTCAAGCTTTTTTAAAAAAATTGTAGTAAAAAATATATAACATAAAAATTACTGTCTTAATAGTAGTGTTAATTATGTCCCCTTTGTTGTGCAACAGATCACTAGAACTTTTTCATCTGGCAAAAGTGAAAGAACACTCACTGAATAACAACTCTTTTTTCTCTACCTTAGCCCCTAGTTAATGCCATTCTACTTTCTATTTTGAAGAGTTTGACTACTTAAATACGATATAAGTAGAATCATGCAGTATTTATTTATTTATTTATTGAGACTGGCTTATTTTACTTAGCATAGTATCCTCAAAGTTCATCCATGTAGTAGCATATGACAGGATTGTCTTCTTTTGGAGGCTAAGTAGTATTCCATTGTATTAACATGCCACATTTTCCAAATCCATGCATCCTTCAATGGACATCTAGGTCACTTACATCTCTTAACTATTGTGAATAATGATGCAGTGAATATGGCTGTGCAAGTATTTCCTTGAGATTGTATTTTTAGTTCTTTTGGATATATATCAAGAAGTGGGATTGCTGGGTCATATGACAATTCTGCTTTCAATTATTTTATGAACCACAGAACTGTTTTCCAGTGGCTGCACCATTTTACATTCCCATCAACAGTTGCACAAAGGTTTCCAATTTTTCTATATCCTCTTAACACTTTTTATGTTTTTGTTTTGGATAGGGCTATTCTAATGGATGGGAGGTGATAGTTCATTTTTGTTATGATTTGCATTTCCACAATGATGAGTGATGTTGAACATCTTTTCATATGCTTTTTGGACATTTGTTGTATTTCTGGAGAAATGTCCATTCACATTTTTTACATTTTTTTGATTGGGTAATTTTTATTGTTGTTGTTGAGTTGTAGTTCTTTATATATTTTTGATATTAACCCTTTATAAGATTACAGTTTACAAATATTTTCTCCCATTCCACAGATTGCCTTTCTATTTTGTTGGTGGTTTTCTTGCTGCTTAGAAGCTATTTAGTTTGATGTAGCCCTGCTTATTTACTTTTTGCTTTTGTTGCATATGTTTTTGGTGTTATATCTAAGAAATCATTACCAAATCCAATTTCATAAAACTTTTTTCCTATGTTTTCGTCTACGAGTTTTATAGTTCCAGGTCTTACAATTAAGTATCTTATCTATGTTGAATTAGTTTTTGAGGTATTTGGTGTAAAGTAAGCGCCCTACTTCCTTTCTTTGTGTGTGGATATCCACTTTTCCCAGCAGCATTTTCTGTTTTTTTTTTTTTTAATTTTTAATTTTTAAAAAATAAACATATATTTTTATCCCCAGGGGTAAAGATCTGTGAATTGCCAGGTTTACACACTTCACAGCACTCACCATAGCACATACCCTCCCCAATGTCCGTAACCCCAACCCCCTTCTCTCAACCTCCCTCCCCCCAGCAACCTCAGCTTGTTTTGTGGGATTAAGAGTCACTTATGGTTTGTCTCCCTCCCAATCCCATCTTGTTTCATTTATTCTTCTCCTACCCCCTTAACCCCCCATGTTGCATCACCACTTCCTCATATCAGGGAGATCATATGATAGTTGTCTTTCTCACCAGCAGCATTTTCTTAAGAGGCTGTTCTTTCCCCACTGTGTTGTCTTAGCACCCTTGTTGAAGATCGTTTGACTGTATACTTCTAGGCTCTTTATTCTGTTCCATTCGTTTATATGTCTGTTTTTATGATAATTCCATACTGCTTGGTTTACTATAGTTTTGCCGTATGTTTTGAAATAAGAAAGTATGTGACTTCTGAATCTGTTTCTCTTTTTCAAGAGTGTTTGGGCTATTTGGTGTTCTTTGAGATTCCATATAAATTTTAGTGGTTTTTTTTCCCCCCCATTTCTGCATAAAAAAAGCCAGTGGGGTTTGGAAAGGGATTTCTTTGAATCTGTAGATTGCTTTTAGTAATATGAACATTTTAATAATATTAAGTCTTCTGATCCATGAATATGGCTGTCTTTCCATTTATTTGTGTCTCCTCTTCCTCCTCCTCCTCTTTTAAGCCAATGTTTTGTCATTTTCATTGTATAAGTCCTTTTTCTTCTCGGTTAAGTTTATTCAAAAGAATTTTATTCTTCTTGATGCTATTGTGAATGGGATTGTCTCTTAATTTACTTTTTGGATTGTTCATTATTAGTGTATAGAAATAACAAATTTTCTGAATTTGCCTATTAGTTATAATTTTTTTTTGAATCCTTAAGGTTTTCAATGTATATGTTCATGTCATCTACCAACAGATGACTTCTTCCTTTCCAAATTGGATGCCTTTTATTTCTTTTTATTTTTAATTTTTTATTTTTATAAACATATATTTTTATCCCCAGGGGTACAGATCTGTGAATCACCAGGTTTACACACTTCACAGCACTCACCAAAGCACATAATCTCACCCCCTTCTCCCAAACCCCCTCCCCCCAGCAACCCTCAGTTTGTTTTGTGAGATTAAAAGTCACTTATGGTTTGTCTCCCTCCTAATCCCATCTTATTTCATTGATTCTTCTCCTACCCACTTAAGCCCCCATGTTGCATCACCACTTCCTCATATCAGGGAGATCATATGATAGTTGTCTTTCTCTGCTTGACTTATTTCGCTAAGCATGACATGCTCTAGTTGTCGCAAATGGCAAGATTTCATTTCTTTTGATGGCTGCATAGTATTCCATTGTGTATATATACCACATCTTCTTGATCCATTCATCTGTTGATGGACATCTAGGTTCTTTCCATAGTTTGGCTATTGTGGACATTGCTGCTATAAACATTCGGGTGCACGTGCCCCTTTGGATCACTACGTTTGTATCTTTAGGGTAAATACCCAATAGTGCAATTGCTGGGTCATAGGGCAGTTCTATTTTCAACATTTTGAGGAACCTCCATGCTGTTTTCCAGATTGGCTGCACCAGCTTGCTTGCATTCCCGCCAACAGTGTAGGAGGGTTCCCCTTTCTCCATCCTCACCAGCATCTGTCATTTCCTGACTTGTTGATTTTAGCCATGCTGACTGGTGTGAGGTGATATCGCATTGTGGTTTTGATTTGTATTTCCCTGATGCCGAGGGATATGGAGCACTTTTTCATGTGTCTGTTGGCCATCTGGATGTCTTCTTTGCAGAAATGTCTGTTCATGTCCTCTGCCCATTTCTTGATTGGATTATTTGTTCTTTGGGTATTGAGTTTGCCAAGTTTTTATAGATTCTGGACACTAGTCCTTTATCTGATATGTCGTTTGCAAATATCTTCTCCCATTCTGTCAGTTGTCTTTTGATTTTGTTAACTGTTTCCTTTGCTGTGCAAAAGCTTTTGATCTTGATGAAATCCCAATAGTTCATTTTTGCCCTTTCTTCCCTTACCTTTGGCGATGTTCCTAGGAAGATGTTGCTGCGGCTGAGGTCGAAGAGGTTGCTGCCTGTGTTCTCCTCAAGGATTTTGATGGATTCCTTTCGCACATTGAGGTCCTTCATCCATTTTGAGTCTATTTTTGTGTGTGGTGTAAGGGAATGGTCCAATTTCATTTTTCTGCATGTGGCTGTTCACTTTTCCCAGCACCATTTATTGAAGAGGCAGTCTTTTTTCCATTGGACATTCTTTCCTGCTTTGTCGAAGATTAGTTGACCATAGAGTTGAGGGTCTATTTCTGGGCTCTCTATTCTGTTCCATTGATCTCTGGGTCTGTTTTTGTGCCAGTACCATGCTGTCTTGATGATGACAGCTTTGTAATAGAGCTTGAAGTCCGGAATTGTGATGCCACCAACGTTGGCTTTCTTTTTCAATATCCCTTTGGCTATTCGAGGTCTTTTCTGGTTCCATATAAATTTTAGAATTATTTGTTCCATTTCTTTGAAAAAGATGGATGGTACATTGATAGGAATTGTATTAAATGTGTAGATTGCTTTAGGTAGCATAGACATCTTCACAATATTTATTCTTCCAATCCAGGAGCATGGAACATTTTTCCATTTCTTTGTGTCTTCCTCAATTTCTTTCATGAGTACTTTATAGTTTTCTGAGTATAGATTCTGTGCCTCTTTGGTTAGTTTTACTCCTAGGTATCTTATGGTTTGGGGTGCAATTATAAATGGGATGGACTCCTTAATTTCTCTTTCTTCTGTCTTGCTGTTGGTGTAGAGAAATGCAACTGATTTCTGTGCATTGATTTTATATCCTGACACTTTATGGAATTCCTGTACAAGTTCTAGCCATTTTGGAGTGGAGTCTTTTGGGTTTTCCACATATAGTATCATATCATCTGCGAAGAGTGATAATTTGACATCTTCTTTGCCGATTTGGATGCCTTTAATTTCCTTTTGTTGTCTGATTGCTGAGGCTAGGACCTCTAGTACTATGTTGAATAGCAGTGGTGATAATGGACATCCCTGCCGTGTTCCTGACCTTAGCGGAAAAGCTTTCAGTTTTTCTCCATTGAGAATGATATTTGCGGTGGGTTTTTCATAGATGGCTTTGATGATATTGAGGTATGTGCCCTATATCCCTACACTTTGAAGAGTTTTGATCAGGAAGGGATGCTGTACTTTGTCAAATGCTTTTTCAGCATCTATTGAGAGTATCATATGGTTCTTGTTCTTTCTTTTATTGATGTGTTGTATCACATTGACTGATTTGCGGATGTTGAACCAACCTTGCAGCCCTGGAATAAATCCCACTTGGTCGTGGTGAATAATCCTTTTAATGTACTGTTGAATTCTATTGGCTAGTATTTTGTTGAGTATTTTCGCATCTGTGTTCATCAAGGATATAGATCTATAGCTCTCTTTTTTGATGGGATCCTTGTCTGGTTTTGGGACCAAGGTGATGCTGGCCTCATAAAATGAGTTTGTAAGTTTTCCTTCCATTTCTATTTTTTGGAACAGTTTCAGGAGAATAGGAATTAGTTCTTCTTTAAATGTTTGGTAGAATTCCCCCGAGAAGCCGTCTGGCCCTGGGCTTTTGTTTGTTTGGAGATTTTTAATGACTGTTTCAATCTCCTTACTGGTTATGGGTCTGTTCAGGCTTTCTATTTCTTCCTGGTTCAGTTGTGGTAGTTTTTATGTTTCTAGGAATGCATCCATTTCTTCCAGATTATCAAATTTGTTGGCGTAGAGTTGCTCATATGATGTTCTTATAATAGTTTGTATTTACTTGGTGTTAGTTGTGATTTCTCCTCTTTCATTCATGATTTTATTTATTAGGGTCCTTTCTTTTTCTTTTTGATAAGTCGGGCCAGGGGTTTATCAATTTTATTAATTCTTTCAAAGAACCAGCTCCTACTTTCGTTGATTTGTTCTATTGTTTTTTGGTTTCTATTTCATTGATTTCTGCTCTGATCTTTATGATTTCTCTTCTCCTGCTTGGCTTAGGGTTTCTTTCTTGTTCTTTCTCCAGCTCCTGTAGGTGTAGGGTTAGGTTGTGTACCTGAGACCTTTCTTGTTTCTTGAGAAAGGCTTGTACCGCTATATATTTTCCTCTCAGGACTGCCTTTGTTATGTCCCACAGATTTTGAACCATTGTATTTTCATTATCATTTGTTTCCATGATTTTTTTCAATTCTTCTTTAATTTCCCGGTTGACCCATTCATTCTTTAGAAGGATGCTGTTTAGTCTTCATGTATTTGGGTTCTTTCCAAACTTTCTTTTGTGGTTGTGTTCTAGCTTTAGAGCATTGTGGTCTGAAAATATGCAGGGAATGATCCCAATCTTTTGATACCGATTGAGTCCTGATTTAGGACCGAGGATGTGATCTATTCTGGAGAATGTTCCATGTGCACTAGAGAAGAATGTGTATTCTGTTGCTTTGGGATGAAATGTTCTGAATATGTCTGTGATGTCCATCTGGTCCAGTGTGTCGTTTAAAACCTTTATTTCCTTGCTGATCTTTTGCTTGGATGATCTGTCCATTTCAGTGAGGGGAGTGTTAAAATCCCCTACTATTATTGTATTATTGTTGATGTGTTTCTTTGATTTTGTTATTAATTGGTTTATATAGTTGGCTGCTCCCACGTTGGGGGGCTAGATATTTAAAATTGTTAAATCTTCTTGTTGGACAGACCCTTTGAGTATGATATAGTGTCCTTCCTCATCTCTTATTATAGTCTTTGGCTTAAAATCTAATAGATCTGATATAAGGATTGCCACTCCTGCTTTCTTCTGATGTCCATTAGCATGGTAAATTCTTTTCCACCCCCTCACTTTAAATCTGGAGGTGTCTTCGGGCTTAAAATGAGTTTCTTGGAGGCAACATATA
>NC_081571.1:18772272-18778785 GCF_022355385.1 Mustela nigripes
TCATGCCAGCTCTTTCTGGCCTGCCAGGTCTCTGTGGATAAGTCAGCTGCCAATCTAATATTTTTACCATTGTATGTTACAGACCTCTTTTCCCGGGCTGCTTTCAGGATTTTCTCTTTGTCACTGAGACTTGTAAATTTTACTATTAGGTGACGGGGTGTGGGCCTATTCTTATTGATTTTGAGGGGCATTCTCTGAACCTCCTGAATTTTGATGCTTGTTCCCTTTGCCATATTGGGGAAATTCTCCCCAATAATTCTCTCCAGTATACCTTCTGCGCCCCTCTCTCTTTCTTCTTCTTCTGGGATCCCAATTATTCTAATGTTGTTTCGTCTTATGGTGTCACTTATCTCTCGAATTCTCCCCTCGTGGTCCAGTAGCTGTTTGTCCCTCTTTTGCTCAGCTTCTTTATTCTCTGTCATTCGGTCTTCTATATCACTAATTCTTTCTTCTGCTTCATTTATCCTAGCAGTGAGAGCCTCCATTTTTGATTGCACCTCATTAATAGCTTTTTTGATTTCAACTTGGTTAGATTTTAGTTCTTTTATTTCTCCAGAAAGGGTTTTTATATCTCCTGAGAGGGTTTCTCTAATATCTTCCATGCCTTTTTTGACCCCGGCTAGAACCTTGAGAGTTGTCATTCTGAACTCTAGATCTGACATGTTACCAATGTCTGTATGATTAGGTCCCTAGCCTTCGGTACTGCCTCTTGTTCTTTTTTTTGTGTTGAATTTTTCCGTCTTGTTATTTTGTCCAGATAAGAGTATATGAAGGAGCAAGGAAAATACTAAAAGGGTGGCAACAACCCCAGGAATATATGCTTTAACCATATTAGAAGAGATCCCAAATCCTGAGGGGGGAGAAAGGGGATAAAAAGAGGTTCAAAAAGGAAGAAAGAAAAAAGAAAAAAAAAAAAGAAAAGAATTTAAAAAAAAGAAAACAAATAAGAAAAATATAAAAAAGAAAAAATATATATATTAGATAAACTAGTTAAAAAACGTTAAAAAAGAAAAAGGTAAAGTTTAAAAAAAAATTTAACCAGAAGGCGAGAAAAAAAACAAAAAATGAAAAAAAAATTAAATTAACTGCAAGACTAAAAAAAATCACAGGGAAAAAGCCATGAGTTCAGTGCTTTGCTTTCTCCTCCTCTGGAATTCTGCTACTCTCCTTGGTATTGACACCGCAGTCCTTGGTAGGTGAACTTGGTCTTGGCTGGATTTCTTGTTGATCTTCTTGGGGAGGGGCCTGTTGTAGTGATTCTCAAGTGTCTTTGCCCCAGGCGGAATTACACCGCCCTTACCAGGGGCCGGGGTGAGTAATCCGCTCGGGTTTGCTTTCAGGATCTTTTGTTCCCTGAGCGCTTTCCGTAGAGTTCCGGAGGACGGGAATACAAATGGCGGCCTCCTGGTCTCCCGCCCGGAGGAGCCAAGAGCCCAGGGCCTCACTCCTCAGCGCGCTCTCAGAGAACAGCGCCCAGTTACTCCCGTCTGCCTGACCTCCGGCCGCGCTCCACCGAGCCTTCGACCGGTTCAAGGTAACCCCAAGCTGCGAGCTTACTTTTGGCTCTGTCTCTGTAGCCAGCTTTCCCGTTCCAATACCCGCAAGCTCTGCAACACTCAGACACCCCTGATCCTTCTGTGACCCTGCGGGTCCTGAGGCCACGCTGACCCATCGTGGGCTTCGCCCCGGTTTAGCCTCTGGAGCGATGTCCCTCAGCAGAAGACTTTTAAAAGTCCTGATTTTGTGTGCTGTTGCTCCGCTGCTTGCCGGGAGCCGGCCCCTCCCCCCCAAAGTCTATCTTTCCCATCGCTTTGGATTCACTTCTCCGCGGGTCCTACCTTTCAGAAAGTGGTTGTTTTTCTGTTTCCAGAATTGCTGTTCTTCTTCTCTTCGATCTGCTGATGGATTTTCAGGTGTTTGCAATCTTTAGATAAGCTATCTAGCTGATCTCTGGCTAGCTGAAGTAGTCTCAGCCTGCTACTTCTCCGCCATCTTGACTCCTCCTTCTATGTGTCTGTTCTTGTGCCATTATCATGCTGTCTTGATGACTACAGCTTTGTAATACAGCTTGAAGTCCAAAATTTTGATTTCTCCAGGTTTGATCTTCTTTTTCAAGATCGCTTTGGCTCTTTAGGGTCTTTTGTGGTTCCATACAAACTTTAGGATTGTTTGTTCCAGCTCTGTGAAAACTGATGGTTGTATTTTGATAGGGATTGCATTGAATGTGTAGATTGCTTTGGGTAGCATAGTCATTTTAACAATATTTTTTCTTCCAATATATGCACATCGAATGTTTTCCAGTTCTTTGTGTTTTCCTCAATTCATTTCTATAAATAAAAATTTATTTCTATAAAAGTATATTTATTTACAAATACAAATAAATGTAAAATATAAATGTAAATAAATATAAAAAATAAATTTATTTCTATAAATATAAAGTTTCTATAGTGCTCTATAGTGTTTTATAGTTTTCAGAGTACAGATCATTTACCTGTTTGGTTAGGTTAATTCCTAGATATCTTATGGTTTTGGTGCAATTATAAAAGGGATTGATGCCTTGATTTCTCTTTTTTTTGCTTCATTGTTAGTATATGTAAATCTGACTGCCTTCTTTGCATTGATTTTATATCTTGCTACTTTGCTGAATTCCTGTATCAGTTCTAGCAATTTTTGGATGGAGTCTTTGGGTTTTCTACATGGAGTATCATATTGCCTGTGAAGAGTGAAAGTTTGACTTCTTCCTTGCCAATTTGAATGTTTTTTATTTCTCTTTGTTGTCTGATTGCTGAGGCTAGGACTTCTAGTACTATGTTGAACAACACTGGTGAGAGTGGATATCCCTGTTGTGTTTCCTGACCTTTGGGGAAAAGCTCTCAGTTTTTTCCCATTGAGGATGATATTTACTGTGGGTCTTTTGTATATGACCTTTATGATATTGAGGTATGTTCCCTTTATTCCTACATAGCAAAGGGTTTTTATTAAGAAAGGATGCTGTATTTTGTCAAATGCTTTTCTGCATCTATTGAGAGGATCATATGATTCTTTTTTTTTTTTTAAAGATTTATTTATTTATTTGACAGACATCACAAGTAGGCAGAGAGGCAGGCAGAGAGAGAGATGGAAGCAGGCTCCCTGCTGAGCAGAAAGCCCCATGTGAGGCTCGTTCCCAGGACCCTGAGATCATGACTTGAGCCGAAGGCAGAGACTTTAACCCACTGAGCCACCCAGGTGCCCTAAGAGAATCATATGATTCTTGTCCTTTCTTTTTTTAATGTGGTATATCACATTGATTGATTTGCAGATGTTGAACTACTCCTGGAGCTGATGTTATTTTCCTCTTGATCATGGTGAATAATCCTTTTAATGTAATGTTGGGTCCTTTTAGCTAGTATTTTGGTGAGAATCTTGGCATCCATGTTCATCAGGGATATTGGTCTGTAATTCTCCTTTTTAGTAGGGTCTTTGTCTGATTTTGAGATCAAGGTAATGCTGGCCTCATAGAATGAGTTTGGAAATTTCCATTCCATTTCTGTTTTTTTGGAGTAGTTTCAGAAGAATAGGTATTAATTCTTCTTTAAACGTTTGACTGAATTCCTCTAGGAAGCCATGTGGCCCTGGACTCTTGTTTGTTGGGAAATTCTGATCCAATTCTTTGATTTTTATGAGTCTATTCAACTTTTCTATTTCTCCCTGTTTCCGTTTTGTAGTTTATATGTTTCTAGGAATTTATCCATTTCTTCCAGATTCTTCTAATCAGCTCCTAGTTTCATTGATCGATTCCACTATACTTTTGAATCTATTTCATTGATTTCTGCTCCACTCTTTATTAATTCTCTTCTCCTGATGGATTTAGGCTTTGTTTGCTATTTTCTTCCTATCTCTTTTTGATGTAAGACTAAGTTGTGTATTTGAGACTTTTCTTGTTTCTTAAGGAAGGCCTGTGTTGCTATATGCTTCCCTCTTAGGACCACCTTTGCTGCATCTCAAAAGTTTTGAACTGTCATGTTTTTATGTCAATTTGCTTCTATGTATTTTTGTAATTATTTTTTAATTTCCTGGTTGGCTCATTCATTCTTTAGTAGGACGTTTTTTAACCTCCATGTATTTGTGATCCTTCCAAATTTCTTCTTGTTGTTGACTTCAAGTTTCATAGCATTGTGTATGAAAATATGCATGGTATGTTCTCAATATTTTTGTCTTTTTTAATTTAAGATTTTTATTTATTAGAGAGCACACGTGGGGTGGGGGAGGGGCAGAGGAAGAAGGAAATGAGCGCTCTGCACTGAGCAGGGAACTGGATGGGAATGTGAGGCTTAATCCCAGGACCCCAGTATCATGACCTGAGCCCAAGGTAGATGCTTTACCAACTGGAACCCCACTCCAATATTTTTGTATTTGTTAAGGTCAGTTTTGAGATTGGTGACCTGGTATGCAATCTGTTCTGGAGAATGTTCCATGTGCACTTGAAAAGAATATGCATTCTGTTGCTTTAGGATGAAATGTTCTGAATATATCTGTTAAGTCCGTCTGGTCTAGTCATTCAAAGCCCTCATTTCCTTGTTGGTCTGCTTAGATGATCTGTCCATTACCGTGAGTGGGGTGTTAAACTCTCCTACTATTATTGTATTATTACCAATGAATGAATTTCTTTAATATTGTTATTAATTGGTTTGTATATTTGGCTGCTCCCAAGTTACAGGCATAAATATTTACAATTGTTAGATATTCTTGTTGGATAGACCCCTTTATTATGATATAGTATTCTTCTTCATCTTCTATTACAGTCTTTGGTTCAAGATCTAGTTTTTCTGATGTTTTTCAGCTTTTGTTTGATGTCCATTAGCATGACAAATCATTCTCCACACCCTCACTTTCAAGCTGGAGGTGTCTCTGAGTCTAAAATGAGTCTTGTATATAAGAGACTATTATGTATATTATATATACTAAGCAGTATATAGATGGGTCTTGGTTTTTTTTTTTTTTCTATTCTGATACCATATGTCCTTTGATTGGATCATTTATATTCAGAGTAATAATTGAAAAATATGAATTTAGTGCCATTGTATTAACTATAAGGTTGCTGTTCTTGTAGATTGTCTCTGTTCTTTTCTGATCTTTGTTATTTTGGGGCGCTCTCTCCACTCAAAGAATCCTTTTTAATATTTCTTGCAGGGCTGGTTAGTGTTCACAAATTCCTTTTAGTTTTTGTCCTGGAAAATCTATCTCTACTTTCATTCTGAATGACAGCTTAGCTGGATAAAGTATTCTTGGCTGCATGTTTTTCCCATTTAGCACATTGAATATGTCATGCCAGTCCTAGGAATATGTCCTATCCAGCCAGATCTCTGTGGACAGGCTTGCTGCCAGCCTTATGTGTCTACCCTTGCAGGTTAAGGATGTCTTATCCTGAGCTGCTTTTAGGCTTTTCTCTTTATCTTTGTAATTTGCAGATTTCACTCTAACATGTTGAGGTGTTGATCTATTTTTGTTGATTTTGTGTTTTATCTCAGGCCTCCTAGACTTGAATGACTGTTTCCTTCCCCAGATTAAGGAAGTCCTCAGCTATAGTTTGTTCAAATAAACCTTCTGCCACTTTCTTCTGCTCATCATCCTCTCGGAGTCCTATAATACAGATATAATTTTACTTTATGGAATCACTGAGTTCCCTCAGCCTATCTTCATGATCTAATAGGTTTCTTCCCTTCTTCCTTTCAGCTTCCTTATTTTGCATCATTTTATCTTCTATGTCACTGATTAGCTCTTCTGTTTCATTCATCCTCATTTTTACAGACCCCACTTAGGACTGCATCTCTGTTTATAGCATTTTTATTTTTGGCCTGACTAGATTTTAGTTTTCTTATCTCTACAGTATAGGATCCTCTAGTGTCTTCTATGCTTTTTTCCACCCCAGATAGTATCTTTATAATCCTTGTTTTAAATTCTAGTTCAGACATCTTATTTATATCCATATTGAACAAGTATCTGGCAGTGACTAATTCCTCCTGTTCTTTCTTTTGGAGTGAATTTCTGTTTTTTGTCATTTTGCCCAGGAAAGAAAGGAAGAAAGAAAAAACAACAACAACAAAACCAAAAACTTAAGGTAGTGTTTCTGATATATGTTGTACACACTCTGCTGTTGTGTTTTTCTGCTCTTTTCCTCTGGTCCATCTTCTACAGAGTTCCTCCTTGCTTGTAGTGGGGATGGTTTGGATTTTAAACTAGGTGTGCTTTGATTTGTTTGCTAAGATAAGCCTGGGGGTCAGGGAGCAAAACCTTATCCAGGAAAAAAAGAAAAAGGAACAAAAAAGCAAAAAAAACAAACAAAAAGCTATAAGCCTGATCCCAAATAATAGGGAAAAAATGAGTGAGGAGAGAAGAAAAGAGAAAAAAATAAGAAGACTGATCCAAAAAATAAGAAAAGGAAACACACTGACAAATGAACAAAAAATTATAAGCTTGATACCAAAAGAGAGAGAGAGAAAGGGAAAAAAAATTTATATATATATATATATA
>NC_081571.1:18778885-18816054 GCF_022355385.1 Mustela nigripes
AAAAAAAAAAAAAAAAAAGGAGCCTGCTTCTATTTCCACCAGAAGCTAACATTTTGGAGCATACTTTAGTCAATAGACTTGGAACATGTAGGGGGTTGGCCTGTTTTGGTCTTCTGAGGCTCTCCCTTAGAAGGGGAGGCCTGCTGGTTTGGCTCACAAGCTGACTTGTCCTTGTAAAGATGCCCCTGCCTGGCCCAGGGGGGCACGATTTAGTGTAGGGGACTCCTGCCTCCACTGGAAGCCTTGTGTTTCTTTCTGAAGTCTGACTGTGCCGGTGGTTGTGGGGAAGGAAGGGTGATAGAGAAGGAAGAATATGCAGTCACCCTGCCTCTTGTCCCTGGGGAGGGAAACTCTTGACCACCACTGTTTAGGAGGTCCACACAGAAAAGCAAACAATCTCGTATGTCTGGGGCTTTTGTCAGTTCTCTGCCCTAACATGTCTGTTCCCAGGATGTCGGTGTGCCTGGCACCAATAGATCTTTTATTTCAAGCTAGTGGCTGGGATTAAAAACTCCCAAGTTTTAAAGGGCCTAGCAAGGTACAGATCCATTCCCTTCCAACAGAGGAGAACCTCTAGTTGCTCCCAGCACCATCCTGTCCCAGAAAAGCATTTACACAGTTTGCACACAGAGGGTAAAGTTTATTTTGGAATGCTTAGCGAAAAGTTGGAACCCGGTTATCAGCCCTCTGCATACAACTCAGTCCCCTACGCCATTCTGTCCCAGAAAAGCAGTCGCACAGAGTCTCGAAGCCATTGTGGCAGACAGCAAAAAGCAGTGGCCAGGTTATCTGCAACCTGCCCATGTCTCTGCTCTCTGCTCAGTTCTGTCCCAGAAAAGCAGTGCCTAGGTGGGAACACAGAGGTTTAAGCCTATTGTAGCTCTCAACAAAAAGCTGTTAAGAGGTTTTCTGCCCTCTGCACACACCTCTAACCCTGCTGTTGAGACTGTTCAGTGGCTCTCCATTGGCCTTTTATCCTTGGAGAGGCAAAATGTACCCCGTGAAGTGGAATGATCTTTCCCAGTGCGACTCAGGGGATCTCCTTACTGATGTGGGAAAGAGGCAGAAGAAAAATTATTAAATTTCCTTACCCATTGACAAGCCCGTGAGAAGGGTGGGGTGACATTCCTTTAGGGACTCAACTGCCTCCACCAGGAGGGTTTGTTAAGGGGAAAGGGCAATCCTAGCCTGACCGACCCCCTTCCCCTAACCAGGGTCCTGTAAGTCTACTTTAACAATTCCTTTGGAAACTTCATCTCTAAACCCTCCATGATACATGTTGATAATCATTCCCAAACATAGCGCCCACTGATATACATCGAAAGGGTCTCGGACAAAGGTTTTATTACTGGTAATGAATAACCTATTCCCCAACAATAGCTAGCCCCTCAAGGTCCTGGAAACCTTGCTTCCAAAATTCCTCATTGACTTATGCCATCCCTAACCCTCTTCCCAACTTGCAAGTATATAATGACAACCCCAGGGCAGCAGCTCTTTCTGCCCATGGGTCCTGTCCCTGTGCTTTAATAAACCACCATTTCTGGGGTGCCTGGGTGGCTCAGTGGGTTGGGCCTCTGCCTTTGGTTCGGATCATGGTCTTGGGGACCTGGATTGAGCCCCATTTTGGGCTCTCTGCTTGGCAGGGAGCCTGCTTCCCCCTCTCTCTTTGCCTGCCTTTCTGCCTACTGTGATCTCTGCCTGTCAAGGGGATAAATAAAACCTTTAATAAATAAATAAATAAATCAACCCCCATTTTGCACCAACGATGTCTCAAGAATTCTTTCTTGGTCATCGGATCCCATCCTCACCCCACCAAACTTCACTTATATTCTAAGACTTCATCATTACCAGGGCTTTTTGTGCAATATCTACTCACTGCACTCTCTCCCTCTCCTTGACTCTGCTCTGCAGAAATGGTTCCCTTCCCTTTACAGCTTCATGGCTTTCCTCTCCCCCCAATTCATGGTGCTGAACCTTGTATCTACCACTTTTCTCTCCCCCCAACTATGCAGATTGTTTTCTTAATCTTCAGATCATATTCCTAGTTCAAAACAGTTCGATGTTGATAAAGCTGTGTTTGGGGACAGGGCAAACTCAGGGTACCTCTAGTACTACACCTTCTTAATTCCTTCCGCAGAATGTCATATGTTTTGGTGAAAATTCCATGTGAGGTTGAGAAATACATGCATTTAGCTGTCGTTGGATGTCTCCAGATGTCTATTATATCTAGTTTACTGATGGTAATTTTTGTGTTTAACTAGTCATTACTGTTTTCTGTCTACTGGATCTGTCCATTTCTGGTAGATTGGTGTTTAAGTCACCAATTATGATAATGGATTCATCTAGTTCTGTAAGTTTTTGTCTCAGGTGGTTAGATGTACTGTTGCTTGGTACATATACCATACACATTTAAAGATTGCCATGTCATCTTGGAGAATTGACCCTTTTCTCATTATGTAATATCCTTCTTTATCTCTGATAATTCTCCTTACTTTGTAATCAGCCATGTCTGAAATTTATATAGCCACCCCAGCTTTCTTTTGATTTCTTGTTAGCATTGTATATTTTTCTTCATCCATTTACCTTTAATCTGTATGTGTCTTTATAATTAATATAAGTTTCTTATAGATAACTGAGCTGGATCTTGTCTTTTATCTATTCTGACAATCTTTTCTAATCAGTGTGTCTAAAACATTGACATTCAATATGATTATTAACATATTTGGATTAATGTCTAGCATGTTTGTTACTCTTTCTAAATATTACCCTGATTTTTGTTCCTATTTTTGTCTTCTACTCTTATTTGAACTTCTGCGGTTTTAATTGAATGTTTTATATGATTTCATTTTCTCACATTTCTTAGCATATCAGCTATACTTACGTTTAAACTTTTTTAGTGATTTCCCTAGAGTTGGCAATATACATTTATCATAAATCCAAGTCTGCTTTCAAATAACACTATACTGCTTCATAGGTAGTATGAATACCTTATGGTAACAAATAATCTTACTCCCTCTGTCTTGTCCCTGGAATTTTTGTTGTCATTCATTTCAGTTATATATAAGCATATACTATTAAATATCTCTTTTGTTATTACTATCTTGAACTAGCGATTTTTTGTTAGATCAGTTAAGAATGAGAAAAACGAGTTTTCCTTTTATCTTCATTTATCCCTTCTAAACTCTTCAAATAATATATATATATATATATATATATATATATATATATATATATATATTTGTTTCTGACCTATGTCATTTTTATTTTCTCTTAAAAACTTTTTTTAGGGGTGTGTAAGTAGCTCAGGCCATTAAGTCTCTGACTCTGTGATCTCAGGGTTATGAAATTGAGCCTGGCATCAGGTTCCACTGGGTATGGAGCCTGCTTGAGATTCTTTCTCCCTCTCCCTCTGTCCCTCCTCCACCTTCTCTCTCTCTTTCTCCCTCTCTAAAAAGAAAGAAAGAAAGAAAGAAAGAAAGAAAGAAGGAAACCAAAACCAAATACCTTTTTTTTAATATTTCTTGTATGACAGGTCAACTGGCAACAGATAGTCTTTATTTTTTGTTTGAAAGTCTGTATTTTTCCTTCACTTTTAAAGGATAATTTCTTAGGGTCCAAATTCTAGTATTTCTTTTTCTCAACTCTTTAAATATTTACCTCTACTGCCTTGTTTGCATGGTTTCTGAAAAGTCAAATGTAATTTTTGTCTTTATTCTTTTATTGGTAAAGTGCTTTTTCTTATGGCTTTTTTCAGTATTTTTTCTTTATCTCTGGTTTTCTGTAGTTTGAATATGATATGCCTACGTGTAATTCTTTTTGCATTTATTCTGCTTGGTGTTCTCTGAGCTTTTTGGACCTCTGGTTTGGTGTCTGACATTAATTTTGGAAAATTCTCAGTCATTATTGTTTCAAATTTTCTTCTGTTCCTTCCTCTCTTCTCTTGGCATTCCCATTATGCATTTGCTCAACGCTTAGTAGTTGTCCCATAGTTCTTACATATTCTGCTCTGATTTTTTTGTCTGTTTGTTTCAGCCTTTATTATCTTTGCTTTTAGTTTTGGAGGTTCCTTTTGAGATATCCTCAAGCCAAGAGATTCTTTCTTTAGCTGTGTCCAGTCTACTAATTGGCTCATCAAAGGCGTTCTTTATTTATGTTACAGTGTTTTTTATTTCTAACATTTCTTTTTTTTTATTCTTAAGATTCCCATCTCTGTGCTTACATTGCCCATCTGTTTTGTGTTTGGGTGGAAGAATTTTCTCTACCCTTCAAGGTCCTTTAGCTGGACTTAAAATCAAATAGACATGAGACAGATTAACAGGGAAAAATTAAATTTAATAGCATACATAGAAGGGAATCCACACAGACATGGAAATTTCAAAGACAGTGAGGCAACATGATCCTTAGATGAGCCAAGGAGAGGAATAGGGGTCTGAGCATGTCTGAGGTATAGAGGAATAGCATGTCTGAGCAAAGGGGAGAAGGATTGGTACCAGGAAGATGAGAGATGTTTAGAAGACAAAGATTGTCCTATTATGCATCTAAGTTTTTTAGGGAAAGAGGAATTTCTGTTAATAGCTCTCTTCCTGGTACAGATAGACAGTTGAGGAGGAGATTAAGAACTTTTCTTGAATCTGATGAGGTTTGACTGATTTTAACTCAAACTGTTTATGCCAAAGTGTACCAACTTGAGGTGGCCTATCCTTAGCCCCTACACCTGCATGCCTGCAGTATCCATTAGAGCCCTTAGCATAATAATTATAGTTTTAAATTCCTGGCTTGTTAATTCCAATGTCATTTCCATGTCTGGTTCTGATGTTTATTCTGTCTCTTCAAATTATATTTTCTGCCATTTGATATACCTTGTGATTTTTCCTGATAAATCAACATGATGTACCAGGCAAGAAAAACTGCTGTAAAACTTTAAATTTCCAAATATTTCCATCCTTTTCAGCATGTATAGGTGGGATAGGATGGCTGGAATTGGTTATTTACTTCTCTCAGGTCCGCTGAACTCTGATTATATCCAAACAGGTTAGCCTCTGGTTAACCATTTTTTTCTGAGGTCAACTCTTGTTAAGAACAGAGTGCTCTGGGGGTGCCTGTGTGGCACAGTTGGTTAAGTGACTGCCTTCGGCTTAGGTCATGATTCTGGAGTCCCGGGGTTGAGTTCTACATCTGGCTCCACAAGGTGTCTGCTTCTCCCTCTGACCTTCTCCCCTCTAACATTCTCTCTCACTCTCTCTATCTCAAATAAATAAAGAAACTCTTTGAAAAAAAGAAAGAACAGAGTACTCTGGAGTATTTCTAAATGGTTCTTTTCTCTCTCCTCCTACGAGAAGCATAAGGACTAAGCTCTTTATATGTGGAGCTGGTCCTGGAAGTCTCCCTATCTTTCTTAATGATTACATTTCAAAGGAATGGCTCCCATGTCCTTGAGAAAGGGATGTAAAACTGTCAAGAGACTGGAAAAAGATTTACATATCAAGGAGACAGAGAAAAATCCACAGCTCTAAGCTTTCTAAAGTTAATGCTCTAAGAAAAGGGAAGTCAGGACTTAACAGTTATGAAGAAATCTATAGCAGCAATGTTCACAATAACCAACTATGGAAAGAGCCTAGATGTCCATAAACAGATGAATAGATAAAGAAAATGTGGTACACACACACACACACACACACACACACACACACACACAGGAATACTATGCAGCCATCAAAAACACTGACATCTTGTCATTTGCAACAATTTGGATGTAACTAGAGGGTATTATGCTGAGCAAAATAAGTCAATCAGAGAAAGACAATCATCATATGATCTCTCTCATGTGAGGAATTTGAGAGGCAGGGTGGGCAGTCGTGGGGAGTAGGGAGGGAAAAAAATGAAACAAGATGGGACTGGGGAGGGAGAAAAACCATAAGAGACTCTTAATCTCATGAAACAAACTGAGGGTTGCTGGGGGATGGCAGGGGAAGAATATGATGGCTGGGTTATGGACATTGAGGAGTGTATGTGCTATGGTGATTGCTGTGAATGATGTAAGACTGTTGATTCACAGACCTGTACTCCTGAAATAATACATTATATGTTAATAAAAATAAATAAATAGATAAATAAAAAGAAATTTATTTAAAGTTTATTTAAACTGATAAGAACTTTAACTGTTGTTCAGAGCAACAGGATGGAATGGAGAGGAGAATATGCTATTTTTTATATACTGAATATGAATTCTATGAAAGAGATATTTGTTTACAGAAAAAGCTATTTTTAAAAAGATATTTATTTAGTTGAGAGAGAGATAGAGTGAGCATGACCATGGGGCTGGTAAGGGCAGAGGGAGAAGGGAGAAGCAGATTCCTGGTTGAAGAGGGAGCCGGATGTGTGGCTTGATTTCAGGAGCCTGGGATCATGACCTGAGCCAAAGACAGGCACTAAACTGATCTAGCTTCCCAGATACCCCAGAAAAGGTATTTTTAAGAGAGATTAAGAATTTTAAATTATATAGCCAGTAGGGGATGCAGGCAGTATTTGAATCAGATATCTCTGACATTTGCTATACTAAGTAAAACATATCTTAACTCTTTACAAATTTAAAACCAACTGCTTTACTCCTGGGTATTTACCGCAAAGATACAGATGTAGTGAAAAGAAGGGCCATCTGTACCCCAGTGTTCATAGTAGCAATGGCCACGGTCGCCAAACTGTGGAAAGAAACCAAGATGCCCTTCAATGGACGAATGGATAAGGAAGATGTGGTCCATATACACTATGGAGTATTATGCCTCCATCAGAAAGGATGAATACCCAACTTTTGTAGCAACATGGACGGGACTGGAAGAGATTATGCTGAGTGAAATAAGTCAAGCAGAGAGAGTCAGTTATCATATGGTTTCACTTATTTGAGTGGAGCATAAGAAATAACATGGAGGACATGGGGAGATGGAGAGGAGAGGGGAGTTGAGGGAAATTGGAAGGGGAGGTGAACCATGAGAGACTATGGACTCTGAAAAACAACCTGAGGGTTTTGAAGGGGTGGGGGGTGGGAGGTTGGGGGTACCAGGTGGTGGGTATTAGGGAGGGCACATATTGCATGGAGCACTGGGTGTGGTACAAAAACAATGAATACTGTTATGCTGAAAAGAAATAAAAAAAAACTGCATTATTTGCTCATCTAATTATGATGAAAATTTCTGCATATATATATATATATATATATATATATCTGGATATTATTTATATATTTCACTTTTTTTGCTTCTTTTTTTTTTTTTTAACAATCCTGGCTGTCTCCTAGTCACACTTAATCATGGTATACACTGATTACTTATGAACACTTACAAAAAAATATGCCCTTATTGAGGAAAATTTAAAAATCTGTTATTACCATATAACAGTGTGTCATAGGATCACCCAGGATTTTTGGAGAAGGTTTGAACTTTTTCAGACCATAGATCTGAAAAAGGAGACTGTGGCTTCAATTGGAAAATAAAATATTGTGTTAATATAAATATGTGTCTCATTATGAAACTATTGTAGACATTCTGTGATGATTGCTCACAGCAGTGCCATGCCACGAACTCACATAATAACGATTTCAAGCAAGAAAATCTAATTACACCTACAGGCATTATGGCTAAAATAGTACTGACATATGTAGTTCTTTATCCAACATCACTCTTGTATTGCATGGGGAAAATGAAAAAAAAAAATGTAGCCAACATTAAGAAAAATTTCCTGCAAGTGTTCTTGAATAAACTGTTTACACATTTTCATTTTGCTCTTCCACAGTTGTTTAAACAGAAATAAGATGGGAGAAAAGAAAAGAACTTAACAATAATCACACATCAAGTCTAATTTATATAATGATGTCACCTAGGATGGCAAAAAATATCATAATCAGACACAGTTGTCATTATCTAAATATGCTATTCTTGATGATGTCGAAAATTGTAAATAATACAAAAACATTATGTTTCTAAAAATGATTTATTTTCGAAGAATTTCAGTAACTAAGAAGGGTATAGATACATTTTAGTTAGTAATGAATAACCAAAAGACATTTTCACCTAATTTTAGATAAATGCTCTTAGAACAAATCTTTCTTCAAGTGCCTTTTTTAGTTCTAAATAACATTTATATTTATTTCTGTCTTAGGTGTTTGAACTCATGTGGGTTTTCTTTATTCCTGAAGGGAAGTTCTCTACTGCATCTGTTTTGTTAATTCATAATGCTTTAATGAAATAATTGCTGTTTGTGCTGTTTTCGAATCACATACTCCATTCTTATGTACTTGCTTTTGATGAGGAACATTAGGGATATGGCCTATGGCTTTTTCCATTCTTTGATCTAGTAAATTAACAGCTTACGTACTTATAAACTGTGGCAAAGACCCTTGCTACAGGGCTGTCAAATCTCCAGACCCAAATCAGATGCCATTTGAGCAGTGCATAAGGGAAGGGAGGAAGCAGAGTCAGAACCATGAAAACTCTACAGTAGCCAACAGAGAGGGTAGCTTTTGAGTCATTAGGGACATTCATGATGGATATAGTCATGAAATGGGCTTAATCTCCAAATCTCAGAGGATTAGTTCATATTCAAATCCTGTTTGCTCTTTCTATAAAACAAAGACTATTGTACTGTAGAAATGAGGTCTATTTTAATGATGCTGGTGTTCACAAGAAAACTAGACAGAGGGAGAAGAGATGGAGTCTTAGCTGTGCTCAGCAGCAGCTTGTCCACAAAATAAAGTTACTATACAGAGCCTGTAAGGTCACTTCTGCATTTCAATTTTTATAATTCTATAGGTCTATAATTATAATAACTTACATTTATATATAAATCTAAATTTTACAAAAAAATGTATGCTTATTTTATAAACAGGTGTATGTATTCAGTCAGAATCTAAGCACCAATATTTTCTAATATAATTTTTTGTACTCTCTTTCTGTTTTACCCCCAATTTTCCTTCTTTGACTCATTTTTCTGAGCCTTGCCAAGTATAGAAAAAGCCATCCATTTGCTTCTCAGCCCTGGCACTGAAAATCACCATAGTCAGGAAATTCTATATTACTGCCCTCCTTCTGGAAGGAACTCTCCAATGAAATTTGCTTTGTCAAGCCTTTGATGAACGTGTGGGAGGTTGCTTCTTTATAGTTTTGCTTGAAGTATGATTGAGGAATTATTTTAAATATGAGTGTTACACATATAAATGAGGCTGAATGTGGACTTTTCATCATTCATAGTTAAATGCACAAGAAATCCTACATTGTTTTTACAAAAATAAAAGAGAATAGAAATCAGGGAAGCATAGTGTTTGTGAAGAATAGAATACTTAATTTTGTATTGTTTTAAATAAGTAATTTGGTATTTTTATTATGTTTTATCAATTTATGTCTAGGTTTTACTTATTTTAGTTTTTGGTATTCAAATACAATGTTAAGTCCAAAATTAAACCTGGAAAAAAACCAACCAACCAGACAAACAAACAAAAAGCAAAATTAAACCTGAAACAATTCTCCATCAATGGTTTGACTGAAAAATCATGCACACATTGAGTATTTATTTGAGATTCATTGTTTCTTACAATATGTGTTTCTGTCCTTTTTTTTAATTTTGAGAGAGAGAGAGAGAGTGGGTGGGGAAGAGCAGAGGGAGAGAGAGAATTTTAAGTAGGCCCCATGCCCAGCAAAGCCCAACTCAGGGCTCAATCTCATGACCCTGAGATCATGACCTGAGCCAAAATCAAAATTCGGATGGACATTTAAGTGACGGAGCCACCCAGGCACTCCTATATTATTTTTCTTGTGGACATCTAACTCCTCTACTCCATTCCTACTGCCTCTTTCAGACTCCCTTTGCTTATTTAGATCATTGCAATGAATATCCAAGCTATCTCTTACTGCAGTTTTCCTTTCCAGTTAATTCAAGACATAACTCTCTGATTAATGTTCCTGAAGCCTCCTGCCTACCAGAAAACCCCCAATGGCTTACTATTCCAAATAGATAAAAGATACAGAGCTTAGTTTGACAAAGACTCAAATCTTTCTTTTTAAAATTTGCGGTCTCATTTTCCTCCTAATTCCTCTAAATAAATATAAAGTGAGGTTAATTATACTAATTGTAATATATGCACATTTAATGTAATTTTCTATTTCCATTTCTTGTTCAAGTTCTTCCTGTTACCTGGAAAATCTCTCCTTTCCCATGTCTATGTTTCCAAATCATAGATCTAACTGGGAAACAAATTACATAGTATCTCTGAGGCTAGCTAAGATCTTTGAATTTTCTGCTCTTCTATAGTGACTTGAACTATATTCTCTTACTGATACTCAGTGCTTTCCATATTGTATATTGATCATGTGTACATTAAGACCTTCTTCTGGAAGAACATAGCTCCTTAGTAATAGATTTTAAGCTCCTTCATTTTGTATTTGGGATTGAGAAATACTTATTTTGTTACCTCCTAAAGTGTCCAGATTCTCAATAAATGTCTGATAAATGTCTAAAGTACCCTTTGAAGAAAAGGATGAATAAATAAATGAGGAAGACTATTTTGAAATCGGCATTTGAGTGTGTTTTGAAGTGATGACATTGTTTTTTTCCCTCTGAAGCAGTTATAAGATTGTTACTATTTAGAGAGAAGGAGGAGAATGAGAGAAGTTTTAGGTGACAGTTGGACATTTTTAAGAACAGATGCAGCTTGTGGTCACATTATATTTAATAAATGAATAAGAGTAAATGCTACTTTCCATTGTGGTTAAAGCTGAAGTGGTTCAGGTTAACTTGGTTTCTAAATTTTTTTCCCAATAACATTTTTCTGTTACGGCTCAGAATTTGAAGCAGTGCATGATGGAAGAATCCTATAAGTTTAATTAAAAATCTGTTTTTACTGTGCCAAAAATAAAGTATTTTTAAAGACTTTAAATAACTATAAATGGATAATATGGGGAATTCTTTTGGCCAGAGACCAAAAGAATGCAAGTGATACTGGATACCAAAATTTGACAGAGTGTGAATTTATATGGCTGTCTTCTCTCTATATACTTAGAAAGAGGTCAGGAGATATAGCGAGCTCTTCATTTAGGTTAGGCAGTTAAGTTCATCCAGGTTGAGCTACCATTGCAAGAGCAAGCTCTTTGAACAGGATGGGTGAATTATCTCTTTTGGAGAATCAAAGTGTTGCTTGATAGTGCTCAGTCCAGCAACACATATATGAAGTGCTCTTTGATAAGTATTGTCTCACTCTTTCTACCTAAGGGTAATAGATTATATTTTAATGGATTTTTCTTATGGATTTGTGCATATGTGAGACTTTAAGGAACAGTGATTATTAATGAACAGAGAAGGAGAAAATTACTTTGATCATTCATTTCAAGGAAACAATTTGGTGAATCTGACTCTTCTGTCATGCAAGAGAGTAGGTTTCAAGTGACCTATTTTCAGATTAGTGTCTCACCCTCTTAAAACTTCCACAGAGGATAATTGGAAAATGACTTGTAGTCATGCAAATGGGTACAATGCCTATGTCATTTTGAGAGCCAGAATCTTTCAACTCTAAAATAAAATTTCACATTTATTGACCCATCTATGCGAGAAACCATGTTATACTATTACACAAACATTAACTGCACATATAATAGTCCTTAAATAATTCTGTATTTTAATTCCCATTTTATGAACAATAAAACAGAAAGGATGGAAAATAATGTTGGGGGCAGCTGGGTGGCTCAGTGGTTTGGGCCTCTGCTTCGGCTCAGGTCATGGTCTCGGGGTCCTGGGATTGAGCCCTGCGTCGGGCTCTCTCCTTGGTGGGGAGCCTGCTTCCCCTCTCTCTCTGCCTGCCTCTGCCTACTTGTGATCTCTCTCTCTGTCAGGTAAATAAATAAAATCTTAAAAAAAAAAAAAAAAAGAAAAAGAAAAAAAAAATGACGTGGAAAGAAAAATTTTGTTACTATTGTCAACACTATACAATATATGGTGCTTTTTTGTCCCTATTTTCATTTGAGTCTTGGATTAATTCAGTAGGATAGGCAAGGCAGGAATTTCGCAAATGATAAAAATGAGGGATTATCCAAGTTTACCCAACTCATATATGACTGAATCTACCTACAAACAAATACTGGTCCTTTGATTGTTCAGTAATCATATCTGAATCATACCAAAGTAGTTAAACCCAAATGAAATAGAAGTGGGGAGCAAAGTTTGGGGAAGAAAGCTTGGATAAAGGAATCCCTACCTTAAATAAAACTTTCCTCTGAAAGTTTTATTCTTTTGAAAGAGTGCATGTGTTTCCTTACTGTTCTCCATCAAAAAGTGCAAGTCAGGTCACCGCTTCAACTGTCTGCTTTGAGTCTGTGTATTATACTTTGAGAGGGACACAAAACATAGATTACCAAGAGGGGAAAAGTGAGCTTCATGAAAAAGACTCGAGTCTCTATCATGTCTGAGAATGTTAGAATCACCAGGAATGTTCAGCCTGAGGAATAAAAAGTTTTGTTGAGAAGAATCAGGATCATGTGGACAGAATAAATTCAATCTTCAAGCCCTGTTTGAAAGTTCAGGACAGATGGTTAAAATTACAGAGAAGGAATTTTTCTTTTAACCCAGAGAGTAACTAAAATACTTTAATTTCTTAGATGAGGAGACTTTATTTAAAGGTACCAAGAAGAGACTAAACTTTATTAACAACACAATAGCAACATCAACCAATAATTTCACTGGTGTTATTACTACTATTATTGAAGCAGTGCTAACTGTATAATGTAGAAATTTATTTGCACTTATAGATGAGAACCCAAGGTTCATAGAGGTTAAGTAATTCACTCAAACACAGCAGGCATCTAGTTACAAAAGTTTTTTGTACTAGTTGTGAGGTTGTACTAGTAGACCTTTGAATGAACAGTTAGACACCATTATTCTATAAAATGCTGCTTCACTTGAATGCCTCATGAAGAATCAACCTAAAAGGCACTCAGTTTCTGACAAATAAATAGAACACTATTGACAATGAAACACTGATCCTTCATAAGACAACAATAGAGGTAGGTGTGCGTTCAAGAGATTAATAAGAATAGAGTGATAACTACCATTTGTCTCATTCCCCAAAAGATGAAGTGAGAGAAGTTTCAGACTTGGAAAGGGCCACTTTGAATCATGGGACAAATTTTTAAGTGGGAGAGAGGTTCAGCTGATAGTTTCTTAAATAAAGAGTTGACAAGGAGAAATACAGAATAAGAAAAGGGGAAAACTAGAAAAATTGTTCAGATGTGTAAATTTGATATTTGGTTTCTGACAGTTCTTTATACATAAGAAGGGAAAAACAGCAGGAGAATGAGCCCTGAATCAGGCTTTAATTCAAAAGACCAAAGCTTTTGTTCCTGGTAAAACACGGTCATATGTCTAATCCTGATTTTATAATTGTATCTGTAAACTGACCTTGATCCAGCACCTCGCCTCTCCCCCAGGCCCATTTCCACTCCTTGTACCTTATGGATACCAGTAATAGGACCCAGTGGGTAGCACAAGAGCAATGACTTCAGAGAGTTCGGCATTAAAGTCCAGATGGTGTAGCAAAAAGTTTAAGTCATTCCTTAGAACAATAAAAACATAAGATTATCAGAACTATGTGTGTGGTGACTCTCATCTAAAAGCTACCATATGAAACTTGGCTGTTCATGGGAAGAAGTAGCACATAGCTTCAGCTGCTTGGAGCATTCACCCAAAAATAACAGCATCTAAAGCAAAACAGTTTCATTTCTTTCATGTAAAAGTTGTAGTAGAGCAATTCCATTTGGTTGCCAGTGACCCAGGAGATTTCATCATCATGTAGCTACAGCGTGTCTCTGGTGTTTTCTTCATCCTAAATAAATAGTGTTCTATTTATTTGTCAGAAACTGAGTGCCTTCCGGTTGACCCCATCCACTTTTCAGGTAGGAGTGTGGAAGAAGGGGGACTGCTAGGACATGTCTCTCAGCTTTGATTTGCAGATACACCATTAGCCAGAACTTAGTCAAATGCCATAGCTACCTACAAGAGAGACAGAAATTGTCTTTATTTTTAGTGGTAATATAATCCAGATAAAAGTTACTATGAAAGGAAAGAATGGATTAATGAGGTAAATAAGTGTCTCTATGGAAATTTGGCCACCTTTGCCTATGCATAGTTTTTCTCTGTATCTCTCCCTCTTTTTAGCACTGTAGTTTTCAATAAAACCACATTCTAGTCATTTTCTAAAAAGTACTCATTAGTGTTCTTCCTCTTCAGACATTCTCAGTGTTTTATTTGGCCAGTTTATTAAAGGCAGCCTTTGGGGCAGGCCATATGGGTGTGTTTAGCTGCAATGAGCCAGTCATTTTAGTAAAGGAAATGTCTGTGCAATGAAAGGACATTTCTGAGAAAGCCCAGTATGATTCAAAAGGACAAATGCTGTCTTTGCAGACTACATTAGATGCAGTGATTTTTGGTCAGGTGGGTGAAATCCAATGCTCTAGCTAGGGAATTGATAAATTATTATAAATTTTAAATCATGCCCCTAAATAGGCAAAACAAGCAGGCTTTCCTTGATGTAACTGTAAATGAATAACAATCTCAATCGTAGCTGATCATGATTAGACTGGCTGGAGAATTATTAGGGGATAGAAGGGACAATCTAAAAATATTAGGAAGCACTCAAGTATTAGCTGGGTGGGGGGGGGAACCCTGAAAACCAAGGCAATAATAAAAATGAGGAAAAACAAGTGGTTCACTAAGGGGGTCCAAAGTTGGCAAGAATACCATAATAGTCTCCAGAAATTTCAACCCAGTAGAGCCCAATGACGGAGTGATATTCCATCCCGTACATTTCACAATATTTTTGTTTTCATATTTCAATGTTAGAAAATAAGAAGAGCCATATTCTGAGCAGTTCAGTGAGTACAGCCAGCTTTTGTCAATTATATTAGCAGCATTTTTAGGAGAGTTACAGTTCTTGATGGTATTATCAGAGGTTGGGGATTACTTAAGCTCTTTCTGACCCTTTCCTTTATATCTCTGAGCATTTAGAAAGAGCTTTTTTTCTTGCCAGTGAAAGCACCTGAGAAAATAAAACCCTTTGATTTTTATATGGTTTCTTCCAAATATCTTGCTGCAGATGACTTTTTATTAAACTTGGATTCACTAAAAAGGAACTTTATAAATACACAGAGATGGCTTTCATTCTGCTTACATCCATATGTATACATTGCATACATATGTGCAGATGCCATGTGAAGGGAAAATTTGCTAATTATTTAGTAATTGCACATAAATTTTGCTGAATATATATAAAAAATGTTGCCTTTTTAGATAGCCTAGTGAATTAGGTTCTGTTTGAATCATAATAAACAATTGAGTCTATTGTCACACCTGAAGAACACCATTGGAATTTTCTCTTCAAAGTTGGTAGTTTCAAAGAGCTAGGATGAGAACTGTTTTTGTCTCCAGTTTTATGTATTTTAAATAAACGTTAGCTAAATAATTTCTGATAAGATTTTCAAATAATTCCTAATTAAAATTTTCTTTTCCCATTAATAGTGACAGAAGCTATTTATTTCAATTCTATTTCTCTCCAACTCTGTGTTTATGCGTGTAATAGAATTTTTGTTTTTCAAATTCTATAAGGCATGAGTACTTACCATTAGCATTTTAATGTTTATATATCTTTTTAGTCAAAATTCTATGATCATGGTTAAATGGTTTTTTTAATTAAAGCAGTAGTCTAATTTGAAAACAAAAATAGAGGCGGTTGAGTATTCATTGTGGGGTTATAATCTATTTCTGGAAACAGTCAGCTGGAAAATAACAAAAGAAAGGATTCCAAGCTTTTGATCAGCATCTTTAAAATATAAGGACATCATTTCCCTCAGGGAAGCAATGAAACCAAGTTATGGCAAAATCACTTAAACGCAAACAAAACAAAACAAAGAAGAAAAAGAAAACTTCAGTGAGAACTTTCACAAACCCTTAAACCATAAAAATCAACTTTGAAAAGTGTGATTTAGCTGTTTCTCTTTGAGAAGTGAACCAAGATAGTATCATATGACTTATAAATAAAATCAATTGAATTGTTGACTTTTATGTCATTTTGAAAATGAAAGAGTGGGAAAGCAAGTGAGAACCAAGCCATGGGAAAGCACATCCTCATTTTTATAGGTTCATATTTTCCCTTCAGAGGTATAAAAGGAATATTTCTCTCAAAAGATTCGGATACTAACTAGCATGCTTTAGGAAGAGATCTTGTTGTATACTAAATTCAGACTTACTAAATCTATTGCTCCCAATACTATGTTGAGAAGCCGTAAAAGCAAGTGAGGAATAAGCAGGCTTATTGATTAGTTTGCTCCCTTTTCTTCTTGTAAGCCCTCTGAAATCACTATTGCACACAAACCAAAACTTTAAAAAGGGAAAACTCCTGTGAGAGTCAGCCATAATGCTCCCCAAGAAATGTCCCATCCTCACCAACCCACTCTTCAGAAAGTCTTCTGGTGGCCTCTGCTCACAGTCCCCTGCAAAAAGGGAAGTCCTCGGAGCACTAGGTAGAGGCCAGCCACGTTCACCAAACATGAATTCTTTCCTGTTACAACTATGCCTATCCCTATATGTCTTTGACGTCAAAATGCTGTTTCTTTGGTCAAAATTGCCTAATTTTACATTTTCCTTTTAAAGCCTAGATTCTTGAATTTTGAAAGGAATTTTGTAAATCTGTAAGATACTGGTTCTTTACTTGTGAGCTGCCTATTTGTTTACTAGAGCCCTCTTGATTATAAAATAACGCAGCAAAAAGATATCAGACAGAACACTATCAGAGACAGTGCCACCAGAGAGATCCTCCAGTGTGCAGGGAGGAACCCACCCAAGTCAAGTAATTTGTATTTGGAGGAAACAACACTAAATCAACACTAAATCATACAGAACTTCATTCCAGATGTATTGCCAATTAATATATTTTTAAATGAGAAGGAAAATGCAAGCTTGTAAAGTGATATAGAAAAATTAGCTGTTCTTTTCAGCAGAATTGTTGCCAAAGACTGCCCTTCAATTCTTTGAAGGGAGTTACTAATAGCTGAGTTGCTAAAGTTGTTGATGCTCCCTGAGAAGAACTCCTTTGGAGCCAATCACCTCTATCCAGAGGCAGCCTTGTTTGCTTCATGTGTGCTGTGTAAGGAGAAATGTTGGTAAACACAACCACGAGGTAATAGACTCTCACTGTCAAAAAAAAGAAGCAGGGTCACTTAATTGGAAATATCTGAGCTATAAAGACTCAGATCAAAAGAGAGCCTGCTCTTTTGTTTTCCTCAGGACAAAATGAAAGATAGACACACATATACAGACATACACAAGACACACATACCCTTTCATCCTTCTCATCAGAAAAAATTGTATTGGAGATTAATACCAACAGGGAAAGAATAAGCCGACCTTTAAGAAGACATCTGATCCTGTCATTGCCAAATGACTGAAGCATGCAATAATGAAAACTTGGGAATTAAAACAAAATTTAAAATAAAAAACCAAAATTCACCTTCTACTCCATTGATCAACAGTACCCATAGAGCACATACTATTTCAAAAAAAAAAAAATTCTTGGACTCAGAAGCCTATTTTGTCTTCAAAACTGGAAAAATAAAAGGCATTTCCACATCATTGGTGTTTCAATACCAAAGCATTGTTCATTACCTAGGGATGGAATTCCTCACTCAATTTAAATGTCTCCTTTGAGATAGATGTTTTGGCATTTCCTTCTAGACTTTTCATTTTGGATTAGCTAGACAAAATTTCTATATCCTATTTGCCTATTTAAGATGGAATGAAATTTCTTTAGGTTATTTTTGCTTTATTCTTGTGATGAAGATATGACATTAATATTTTGGAGCAAGAAGGAAATTCCACTTTTGAGTTTCAGTGTCTGATTTAAAGTTGTAAAGGGTCTTATGTGGGCAGAATCTAATGCTGGTCCAAACAGACCTTTCAACTCAGAACATTTGGAAGCTAGGCTGAAGTAAGTACCTCTCATTTAGAGATTTCTCTTAGTCCTGCTACTTCCTATCGTACATGTGGGGCTGTCACTAATCATACATGTGTCTGAGAAAGAATGTGAGTGATATAACCAGGATAAAATCTAAGATGGTGGTGAGCAACTTTATTTTTTACATTGCCCAGTAACCTCACTCCCCACTCCTCAAAAACAGTATCTGACCACATTTTAAAATTCAAAATGAATTAAAAAAACATTTGAGTCCTATAGGCTAACAGTAAATTCTTACGTCTTAGATGGTCTTCATTGAATAGATAGATTTCAATGGGGGAAACTGGCACTCACTTAAGACAAAAAAATTATATCTCAGGCCACCGTTAGAAATTAGTCGCAGGAAAGCAATATTCCAGTATTTATCCTGTAAATTCAATTAGTTAGTTGTTGTTTTTTTTTTAAAGAATTTATAAGTGAGTTTACACTCACTCTTACTTCATCTTCAGATTAGGAAGTCGAAGCTTAGAAAGATGAAGTGACCATGACTCATACTAAGATCTTCCCAAAAAAGGTATAGTTAGAATTAGAGCGTGTTCCACTAATGGCAGCATTCACACAGAAGATGTGTTTGGCGCTATGCCCAGGCACTGATGACACGTTCCTGGATAAGACACTGTTACTGTCAGCACCTTTAAACTGAGTCTGTTGATGGGGTTACGCACCCTTCCCAAGGTTGTTTCATGTCCTTTCAGTTTTAGCTTAGCAGGCCTGTACCATTGGCATCCTAGAAGGCTGGGTGCTGAGGTATTCTGGTTACTCTAAAAAGTTACCCTTTTTTGGGCTAGCTCATAGAGCCCTGGGATCAAGCTGCTATGGACCTCACTCAGACTCTTGTCTCAGAAGCAGTGGCACAGTGTTTATGACTCATGGGATGATCTGTTCCTTAAATTTCTCCTGTATCCCCTAGGCTGAAAAAAACACCCTGAGGGTTTTTTTCCCCTTAATATTTACTGGATGGGATAATTCATTTTGGATTGGATCACAGGCTTACAGTGGAGTTGGGATGTGTGTGTGTGTGTGTATATATATATATATACACACATACATATATATGTATGTATATATATGTATATGTGTGTGTGTGTATATATATATGTATATATATATATATATATACATACAGCTGTATGTGGTATATGTAGATCAAATTCCTTTTGAATGAAGTTTGTTTTTAATCCCCTTCTACTTTTCCTAGGCCAAATATTAGCTATTTTATTTGTGCTCTTTGATATATTACATACATATGTTATTTTATGATTGTCAGTTTCTACAATAATATTGTTTTATAAATATAATCTCTTACACAGATTAGGGACCATAGATTGTAATATCCTCCAGGGCAGGCACTTTATCCGTCTTGTACACCATGTGTCTTCATGGCCTACCATATTGTATATGCTAAATGATTATTTGTTGACTGAATGAGAAAATTGAGAAATGACTTGCTCAGGGCTCCAAAGTTGATAAGGGGAGATATGGCCTTTTATCACTTACAAGTTGTTATTTAGCTTTTGCTCAAACATAATCAGTGATGAGAAATTCATTACCTTCCCAAGTAGCTGTGGTGCATATTATTGTAGTTTGCCTTGGTTTGGTTTGGTTTGGTTCTTTTCTTTCTTTCATTTTTCTTTTCCTCTTTGTGTTGGCCTACATAGCTTACCTACTCTCCTCTCTTCTGCTTAGCGTGATTCTGCTGATGTCAATCGTGGAGTACACATGAGACCCAAGGTAGGTCTCTCATAGCATCCATCCTCCATTGTCTATAATGATAGGTCTAACAAGTTAACTACCTTGGGAGCCAAGCAGACCCAATTACAGTTCTCCTATAACTCACAAGAGGAAGATGGGAGAGAGAAGGCTGCTTTCTTTACTCTGTAATTTCAAGCTCTGTTAAGCCAGGTTCTTCCAGTGGCTCTTTCAGTTCTCCTATATCAAGAAGTCACTTAATAAAGAAACCAAGCAAAAAAGAGATGAAAGCTCAGAAACCAAGAGCATAGGGACACTTTCTGAACCTCTGATTGTACTATGCTCAAAGCTGTCTTGAGTGTATAGGTCGATAAATTCCCCCTTTATCCTTCCTTTTTTTGAGTTTGTTTTCCCACTTGTGAGCAAGAGACCTGACTAATATGGCAACCTCTTCCATAATGATACAGTTTTGACTTTTAGAAAGTATTTCTTTATATGTAGCCCAGATGTCCTTTTTTGAGATAGTCAGAACAAATGGGGCTCTTCTTTCAATAAACAATGCTTTTAACACATAGAGAAATTTGCTCTTTTTCCCCTGGCATTTGCCTGAGTTTTCTCTTCTCCAGGCTCTATGTTCAGTTCCTTCAGATTTTTCATGTGAAATAGTTTCCCATACCAGCTTATTTGCTAGCTTTTCAAAGTACTCTCATTTGCCCATAGATGTCTTAACATAAGGGAGAATTAAAAACACTTGTCAGAGCAACATAAAGTAGGGTGATAATATTTTTTTTCTTAATGCATTGTATTCTTTCACTGCTCCTGAAAGTCTCACCGGTCTTTTTGTTGTTTGTTCGTTTGTTTAATTGTGGCACATAATTGACTCTTAATAGAAGTATCATTAATTGAAACACTGAAGACTGATAAATTTGTTTCTAAGAAAGTATGTCTCCCATAATTTTTAATATTTTTCTTTCTTTCTAACTGATTTTAAATTTATTTCAACTTATATTTAGATATGGTCCATCTCTTCTACTCATTGATACCTATTTTAAGTTATCGGGAAATGTATTTGCTATTTCCTTTGACTTTCTATTTTTCCAAAGCTATATTTAAAGATTATTTCCAAAGCTATATTTAAAGATTATTGTTGTTGTTGTAACATCAAGGAAGTTAAGAACTTCTATTTATACATCCAAATAGCATTTAATAGTTTCCTTAAATGAATGTAAAATCTAATTTATTTAACTTGTGAATATTCACTTTTATAAATCTTTATTTACTTTGAAGTTCTGATGAACTATTAGTGTAAAAATGTGATTTTAATTCAGTTCCTATCTGAGAAACTGGGGAAAAAAGCCAACAAATAGCTTCTTTGCCTTATTTGCCAAGTTTTTTGCACAGTACTTATTTTGTATTTTTTCCCATATGAAGTGTAAGAAGAGACTTGTTGGCACATTATAAATAAGCAATTAATGCAGAAAAAGGAACAACTTCTAATGCCAGCATTTCTCCAGGAAATAAAGAAGAGATGAGATCAGTGGCCCAGAGATTCTACAGTGTCTTTATGTATTTTTTTCTCCATCTCTGCATGATAAAATAAAAATTGAGAACAAATCCAGATAATTGAAATGTATGAACGCTGTCTTAGTTATTCTTAGTTATCTCAGTTTTCCGTATAAAAAATATGCTTGACTTGGATTATATTATTAACCTCCATGTTTTAGTCATCATCTTATTCATTTTTAAAAGAAGGAAAAGGTGAAAAATGAAAGGGAAAGACATTGAGGTGTGTGTATGGTGTGCCCACTCATATGCACTTCAATAACAGGAACATAAATACAGTTCAAGTCCATTAACCACAGTAGTAGCTTTTCACTTAGAGCAATCCTCTTTTGGGGGCACCTGCATGACTCAATTGGTTAAGTGGTTGCCTTCAGCTCAGGTCAGGATCCCACGGTCCCGGGATTGAGTCCTGCTTTGGGCTCCCAGGGTCCTGGGATTCGGTCCTGCACTGGGCTCCCTGCTTGGTGGAGAGCCTGCTTCTCCCTCTCCCTCTGCCTGCTGCTCCGCCTATTTCTACTCTCTATCTCTTTATCACATAAATAAATAAATAAAATCTTAAAAAACAACAACAGTCCCCTTTAATAGTTAATTTTATTTAGAATTCCATTAACTTTGTAAAGCTGATTAATACAACAGTGTTTTTAGTTTGATCTTGAGACATGCTTTTGGAAAAAAAAAAGAATTCTTCCAAGAAGACTTATTAACAAAAATAAGATTTTTAAAAATAAACAATAACATTAGTTACTAAAACGAGATTGAGAGAGATGCCAGTAAGCATTCAGCTTCCTTCCTTCCTTCCTTCCTTTCTCTCTCTCTCCTTCACCCTCTCTCCTTCCTTCTTTCTGTTTTTTCTTGTGTTTCAGGTATTTTTTTATTAAAAAAAATCTATGTGCGTCTAAGAAAATAAATAATTTTTATGGCCTTCAGTAATTTTTGGATACAGAAAAAAAGATACACTTAATTGTATAGGCATATCTTTGGAAAAAAGTGAGTTATCAGTCTTAATATCCATTTTTATGATTTTAAAAATAACATCCTCTCTGGCAATATTATGTCCATAGATACAAATTTGTTCCATGAAAATTTGTGATTGAGAGCACCATGTAAAATGGGAATATGTTTCATACTTCCTTGACATCCATACTAAAAAATCATGTATCATAATAAGACATAAAGTCTTTTCATAGTTTACATTACCTAAACATATCTGAGCTCCAAGGTATTGTTTGACTCAACTTGGTGATAGGTGTGGGTCCACTCCTTCTAGTGGAGGCCTACAGAGTAGGGCAGGGCAGAGCAAAGCAAAGGAGACAGAAGTTTATTGAATACACTGCAAGGGAACAACAGACAGGACAGCAAAGGAAAGTCTGTCTACCATGAGGCAGGGTTTGGGGGTTGCAGTTAAGGGGCAAGGTGAAGGGGTAGGGGATGGTATGAAGTTTGCCTTTATTTGTACTTGTACCTGGACTTAAATAATGCTCTGCTTAGCTAGGGCTTATGGATATTTTGAAATGGCTCTCCTAATGGGCTTATTTATATTCAACCAAGGGTGAGGGGGTGACTGTGGGCCTTTGTACTTTACTCAGGTGTCCACTGCTTAAACCGGTTGCCTAAAAGCAGTGTATATGTAACCACTATTCTCAATAACAAATTTAGTGTTACAGGATTTAATTTTTTTGACTACAATGGGCAGCCTAGGGAAAGTTTAAATATTATATAGAGGAATTATATAATAAAGATCAATTAATATGTCAAGAGTAGATGACACTATGACAATTAATTAGATAACTTTAATTTCACTGTGTCCCAGATTAAAGCTTTTCTCTCAGCCCCAGGTTTTTGCACACGCATAGGTGGATTTTCCTTCCTTACAAAACTGGATAGGGATATTTTCATATTCATTGCAAATCCACTCAACACCTTAATTGAACAATATAGATGTAAGTGAAGATTCTGCGGAGGAGAAGGTGACTCCCATACCATAAGCTTTGCCTCATTAAATATTTGTATATTTTCTAAACTCTCATTTCTATCATACCACCCTTGGTGTCTTCCATTATCTTCTTTTTGACAAGCCTGTGTTCCTTCTCACTGGGTCCTTTATTTGTTTACTCAGACTTTTTCTTCAGAATCTCAAATCCTTTACCATTTCCTGTCTGGAGTAACTTCCCCACTGCCTTTTTTTTTTTTTTTTCCCCCACTGCCTTTTGTTTAAGGCAGGCAGTCCTTTCCATCACAACTGGCGTATTATTTTGGCTTAGATATCTTCCTTCTAAATAAACACAAGGTTTTTCCTGAGAAGGATTTTGTTTTCAGTTTCTATGGCATCTCAGATTCTTTTTATCACATTATAGTATTACACATTCTTTTCTTCTTTTTTTAATTCTGTAGTTGAGGATAATTATAAAAACTAAAAAACCAGCAGCTGGAGCCTACTTCTCCAAACTCATTAACTTTATTATTCTGGAACTAAACTTCAAGAATTTTAAGAAATTTACCAGTATGGGGCCAACTATAGCAACAAATCATCAATAATTTGTAGATAGACTTTACTTCTCTTATGGCTAACTTTTATCCGAAACTGTTTTCTAAGTATAAAGGTTAAAAATAAGTGCTAGTGTAGATTCTGCTTCAAGATACTTCTGTTCTGATCTAGGATTTCACCACAATCACTCTCTTGAAAAAGGAGGAAGAAAAGGTTGAATCGGCAGGATTTCTATTTAATTGACACTTTTTTCCCTGAGGGACACTTAGATGGCTTAGTCCTTAGGCACCTGCCTTTGGCTCCCGTAAAGATCCTGGGGTCTCACCTGGCACCCTGCTCAGCAGGAAGTCGGCTGCTCCCTCTCCCTTGGACCCTCTCTGCTTGTGCTCTTGCTCATTCTCTCTCTCTCTCAAATGGATAAATAAATAAATAATCTGAAAGAAAGTAAGAAAGAAAAAGAAAATCTGATTTCCCTGAGAAGAAATTGACTCAAGGTCTTTGTGTGTGCGTGTTTATATGCAGATAGCCTCTAAGATTCCAAACGGGAGGAAACTTTGAAGTGCAGAACTTTTAGTGCTCTTCGGCATATTCCCTGGTGGAATTTTAGTTTTGTATCATGCTCTTCCAAGTTTTCCTCCAGATGTTACATAGTAGTGTTTTACTTCAGGGAAATATGGCTTGGAGTATGATGGTTTAGACATCTTGTGTACAGACATTGAGATCAAGAAATGGAGACATGAGCTCAGTTTAACAAAAATGTCTTATAGTATCTTACTAAGGACTATTGGAATCATTCAAGTCGCTTCTTCTATCCAGTTTCTACACTTTCCACATAACCTCCTCAGAGTCCTAATTGGCCTAATGCCCGTGTTAAGGAAAGAAGACCAGTAGTTAAAGAATTACTCAATCTTTCTGAGGCTTATAAATAAATACTGGCTAATTAGTAAAAGAGTCAAAAGAACAAACATTCTCACAAAAATCATACAGATGATAGAGTGCCTAGAAATCTTTTTAAAAATCATGAAATGTTTGGAGATTTTTAATGACTGTTTCAATCTCCTTACTGGTTATGGGTCTGTTCAGGCTTTCTATTTCTTCCTGGTTCAGTTGTGGTAGTTTATATGTTTCTAGGAATGCATCCATTTCTTCCAGATTGTCAAATTTATTGCCGTAGAGTTGCTCATAGTATGTTCTTATAATACTTTGTATTTCTTTGGTGTTAGTTGTGATCTCTCCTCTTTCATTCATGATTTTATTTATTTGGGCCCTTTCTCTTTTCTTTTTGATAAGTCGGGCCAGGGGTTTATCAATTTTATTAATTCTTTCAAAGAACCAGCTCCTACTTTCGTTGATTTGTTCTATTGTTTTTTTGGTTTCTATTTCATTGATTTCTGCTCTGATCTTTATGATTTCTCTTCTCCTGCTAGGCTTAGGGTTTCTTTCTTGTTCTTTCTCCAGCTCCTTTAGGTGTAGGGTTAGATTGTGTACCTGAGACCTTTCTTGTTTCTTGAGAAAGGCTTGTACCGCTATATATTTTCCTCTCAGGACTGCCTTTGTTGTGTCCCACAGATTTTGAACCGTTGTATTTTCATTATCATTTGTTTCCATGATTTTTTTCAATTCTTCTTTAATTTCCTGGTTGACCCATTCATTCTTTAGAAGGATGCTGTTTAGTCTCCATGTATTTTGGTTCTTTTCAAACTTCTTTTTGTGGTTGAGTTCTAGCTTTAGAGCATTGTGGTCTGAAAATATGCAGGGAATGATCCCAATCTTTTGATACCGGTTGAGTCCTGATTTAGGACCGAGGATGTGATCTATTCTGGAGAATGTTCCATGTGCACTAGAGAAGAATGTGTATTCTGTTGCTTTGGGATGAAATGTTCTGAATATGTCTGTGATGTCCATCTGGTCCAGTGTGTCGTTTAAGGCCTTTATTTCCTTGCTGATCTTTTGCTTGGATGATCTGTCCATTTCAGTGAGGGGAGTGTTAAAGTCCCCTACTATTATTGTATGATTGTTGATGTGTTTCTTTGATTTTGTTATTAATTGGTTTATATAGTTGGCTGCTCCCATGTTGGGGGCATAGATATTTAAAATTGTTAAATCTTCTTGTTGGACAGACCCTTTGAGTATGATATAGTGTCCTTCTTCGTCTCTTATTATAGTCTTTGGCTTAAAATCTAATTGATCTGATATAAGGATTGCCACTCCTGCTTTCTTCTGATGTCCATTAGCATGGTAAATTCTTTTCCACCCCCTCACTTTAAATCTGGAGGTGTCTTCGGGCTTAAAATGAGTTTCTTGGAGGCAACATATAGATGGATTTTGTTTTTTTATCCATTCTGATACCCTGTGTCTTTTGACAGAGGCATTTAGCCCATTAACATTCAAGGTAACTATTGAGAGATATGAATTTAGTGCCATTGTTTTGCCTGTAAAGTGACTGTTACTGTATATGGTCTCTGTTCCTTTCTGATCTACCACTTGTAGGCTCTCTCTTTGCTTAGAGGACCCCTTTCAAGATTTCCTGTAGAGCTGGTTTGGTATTTGCAAATTCTTTCAGTTGTTGTTTGTCCTGGAAGCTTTTAATCTCTCCTTCTATTTTCAATGATAGCCTAGCTGGTTATAGTATTCTGGGCTGCATGTTTTTCTCATTTAGTGCTCTGAAAATATCATGCCAGCTCTTTCTGGCCTGCCAGGTCTCTGTGGATAAGTCAGCTGCCAATCAAATATTTTTACCATTGTATGTTACAGACTTCTTTTCCCGGGCTGCTTTCAGGATTTTCTCTTTGTCACTGAGACTCCAAAACTGCTAGAACTTATACAGGAATTCAGTAAAGTGTCAGGATATAAAATCAATGCACAGAAATCAGTTGCATTTCTCTACACCAACAGCAAGACAGAATAAAGGGAAATTAAGGAGTCAATCCCATTTACAATTGCACCCAAAACCATAAGATACCTAGGAATAAACCTAACCAAAGAGACACAGAATCTATACTCAGAAAACTATAAAGTACTCATGAAAGAAATTGAGGAAGACACAAAGAAATGGAAAAATGTTCCATGCTCCTGGATTGGAAGAATAAATATTGTGAAAATGTCTATGCTACCTAAAGCAATCTACACATTTAATGCAATTCCTATCAAAGTACCATCCATCTTTTTCAAAGAAATGGAACAAATAATGCTAAAATTTATATGGAACCAGAAAAGATCTCGAATAGCTAAAGGGATATTGAAAAAGAAAGCCAACGTTGGTGGCATCACAATCCCGGACTTCAAGCTCTATTACAAAGCTGTCATCATCAAGACAGCATGGTACTGGCACAAAAACAGACCCAGAGATCAATGGAACAGAATAGAGAGCCCAGAAATAGACCCTCAACTCTATGGTCAACTAATCTTCGACAAAGCAGGAAAGAATGTCCAATGGAAAAAAGACAGCCTCTTCAATAAATGGTGCTGGGAAAATTGGACAGCCACATGCAGAAAAATGAAATTGGACCATTTCCTTACACCACACACGAAAATAGACTCAAAATGGATGAAGGACCTCAATGTGCGAAAGGAATCCATCAAAATCCTTGAGGAGAACACAGGCAGCAACCTCTTCGACCTCAGCCACAGCAACATCTTCCTAGGAACAACGCAAAAGGCAAGGGAAGCAAGGGCAAAAATGAACTCTTGGGATTTCATCAAGATCAAAAGCTTTTGCACAGCAACGGAAACAGTTAACAAAATCAAAAGACAACTGACAGAATGGGAGAAGATATTTGCAAACGACATATCAGATAAAGGACTAGTGTCCAGAATCTATAAAGAGCTTAGCAAACTCAACACCCAAAGAACAAATAATCCAATCAAGAAATGGGCAGAGGACATGAACAGACATTTCTGCAAAGAAGACATCCAGATGGCCAACAGACACATGAAAAAGTGCTCCATATCACTCGGCATCAGGGAAATACAAATCAAAACCACAATGAGATATCACCTCACACCAGTCAGAATGGCTAAAATCAACAAGTCAGGAAATGACAGATGCTGGAGAGGATGCGGAGAAAGGGGAAACCTCCTACACTGTTGGTGGGAATGCAAGCTGGTGCAACCTCTCTGGAAAACAGCATGGAGGTTCCTCAAAATTTTGAAAATAGAACTGCCCTATGACCCAGCAATTGCACTATTGGGTATTTACCCTAAAGATACAAACGTAGTGATCCAAAGGGGCACGTGTACCCGAATGTTTATAGCAGCAATGTCCACAATAGCCAAACTATGGAAAGAACCTAGATGTCCATCAACAGATGAATGGATCAAGAAGATGTGGTATATATACACAATGGAATACTATGCAGCCATCAAAAGAAATGAAATCTTGCCATTTGCGACAACATGGATGGAACTAGAGGGTATCATGCTTAGCGAAATAAGTCAGGCGGAGAAAGACAACTATCATATGATCTCCCTGATATGAGGAAGTGGTGTTGCAACATGGGGGCTTAAGTGGGTACGAGAAGAATAAATGAAAGAAGATGGGATTGGGAGGGAGACAAACCATAAGTGACTCTTAATCTCACAAAACAAACTGAGGGTTGCTGGGGGGAGGGGGTTTGGGAGAAGGGGGTGGTATTATGGACATTGGGGAGGGTATGTGCTTTGGTGAGTGCTGTGAAGTGTGTAAACCTGGTGATTCACAGACCTGTACCACTGGGGATAAAAATACATGTTTATAAAAAATAAAAAATTATATTAAAAAAAAAATAAAATATATGAAAAGAAAAAAAATCATGAAATGTAAGTCTGTTTAGTATATAGTCTGTAGAAGAGGGTTGTTAATTATATGTTGGATACTGGAATTATACCTCAAGTCCCCATGCCTTTTTAAATGGAAAATAGAGACAGCTGTCAGGTTTCAAATCGTTGGAGACGGAGACCTAAGCAAAGGTGTGGAGAATTTGAAGGAAAATAAATAGAAAAGAAATTTACTAGAGACGATGCAATACCAGTAGATGTTGGAGTTGTTAGTGTAAATTTAAAATTAATGCATGTTAGCTGGAAAGAAAGGATGACAAATTAATATTCTTTTCCTTCTCCCATTCAAACAGTCTAATTAAGTAGGACATTTGTCTTAATATCCAGATAACATTAACCAGCCTACATTAATTTAATTCTGATAATAAATTTGGCCCCCCAAACCAAAAAGAAAATCAAAAGGAACAAAAACATTGATTTTCAATGTCAATCATGTATAATTAATTCTAAAATTTAAGCAGGGATTTTTGTTATATTTAAATGGGAGAGGGAAAGGAGGAAGAGAAAATCCCTATTCCTGGAGTGCTGCTCTTTTCCAGGTACTGTACCACTTATAATGGCCACATTAACTCATTTACTATCTTATTAGAAGCTGCATTAACAAAAATGAATGAGTCCTTACTCGGCGGGCTTACTTTTGGCTTGCCAGGACACTGCTGATAGGAAGAATAGTCAATACATTGCTTATTATAATACTACAAATGAGCTCTAGTATACAGCTTTGGTATATTAGTATATGCTTTGAATCTGTGGCTTTGGGGTTTAGAGAAGACAGTTTCAGATGTATTTATGTGCTGACTCCAAAGTGTTTTCAATGACTGCTCTGAAAGGCTTCAGTTTCTCATTTACATGGGCAGATGAATGACTTAAGTGCTCATTGGCTCCTGCAGGCTTTCTCGCTCTCTCTGAACAGTGTGAGCTGAAAGAGGCATTTGGTAGAGTGGAGGCCTTGGCAGGAGAAACCAGAGATTTCAACAAATAAACACATGCATCTGTGAATTGATTGATGGTTACTTTTTCTCTGAAATGACTAAGAGCCCAGTCCTCATTAATTAGTAGGTGGTGAAAGAGAGAGAGAGAGAAAGAGAGTTCTATTTGTGAAATGCTTAGGTTTAAACTAAAATAGGCCCAAGACTGATGAGGCATAAAGAAGGTATATGCATTGGGCTTGGAGAAAGAAACAACAGAACTCTCAGCAAGAAAACAGAAGTCTGGTGTCTCTAAAAACATTTTAATTAGCTGAGATCAGACTGATGATTAGGGTCAAAATATGATCTTCATTCACATAATCCTGATAATTAAACCAAAAATGGCTAGGATTTATGTATAAGAAAGAAATAGAAATATATTGTGTGTCTTGGTCTGTCAACATTAGTTCATTTATTTGTTAATTAATTAGTTAATTAAATTATCAAATAAATATTTATTGAGCATCTCCTGAGGCCAGACAATGTTCTAGGCAATGAGGACAGAAGGACAGAAAAAAGAATGAGATAAATAAGGCCCTTGTGGAACTTCTATTTTACTGGAGGATTTTTCTATCTTCACTGGAAAAATTTCCCACACACCTTTAAAAAGTAGTTGTAGTCTACAATTTTGTGTTTCTTTTCTTTCTTGCTTTTCTTTTTTAAAGATTTATTTATTTATTTATTTATTTATTTATTTATTTGACAGAGAGAGAGAGATCACAAGTAGACAGAGAGGCAGGCAGAGAGAGAGGGGGAAGCAGGCTCCCCACTGAGCAGAGAACCCGATGTGGGCCTTGATCCCAGGACCCCGAGATCATGAGCTGAGCCGAAGGCAGAGGCTTAACCCACTGAGCCACCAGGTACCCCAGTTTTGTGTTTCTTCTTTCCATAATTTCTCCCTCCTATGCCAATTTGAATAGAGCTTGTGAATATTTTAAAGAGAGAGAAAAGTGTTTTCTAAGTGAAGTACTAGCATTTAGGACCTTTGACCTTTTTGTACTTAAGGTATAATCATCTTTTGTTCAGAAGAGAAACTCTGCATTCCTGTGGTCCTGGTTTCCTGCCTAAATCCTTTTACCAGTTCCGTGTATTCAGTGTTGAGTTCTAAGTGCTCCTTCATTGGTCTGCATTACTCATCTCCCTAGGAAATCCTGTGCAGGCCACAGTTTCTGACTCCTTAAATAGGTAGCTAGATCAGAGCTCTCATTCCAACCTGAAATTTCCCCTCCAATTGCCATTAAGTCTTTCTAAATCTTTCCCAAGTATTGGGGAAACTCAAAGACGGAAGGGAATGTTGGCTTTAAATGATTATATCTGTTGTTTTGCAATTAAATATATTAATCCAATACCTGCTACTTTTCTTCATGGTATCCATACTAGATTAGACCACAGTTTACATTTTCCATCAGCAACTTTGTATTTTCCCTCGTACTTGAAGGAGGTAGTGTTTATGCGCCTCAAAACAAGTGGGAAAAGGTGATTAAAATAGACTGAATGCCGCTCAAGCCAGGAACAAGTTGCAAATTAGAGATAGCATAATGTAGTTAAGACCCTGGGCCATGGGACCTACTATCTTCGCTTAAATCACCAGTTGATCTTGGACACAGAGTTTGCTCATCTATCAATGGAAATAATAATAATATGGACTTCACAGGATAGGTATAAAAATGAAATTAGTTCTCACATGTGAATAACTTAGAGAATTGCTTGGCATAGGACAAGTCCTATTTGTTAAGACAGGATTACAGTCTGAAATAGTGGAATGATGGTCCTGAACTAAGAGGACAAAAATTTAAGACTTTATAGAATAAAGTTTGGAATTGGCTTACAGCTTATCTCTGATTGCTTTGATCAATGACAGAATATTCAATATGATACCAAATAGAAAACAAACTTTAACTAATAATGTGATCTCATAAAAAGAAATAGCATATTGAATGTCCATTTGGGCTAGGAATTCTATGACTGGTAATTTGAGTTTCCTCTTCTGTGAATTGCTTTTTCATATCCTTTGGGAAGTTTCTATTTTATGTTCTCTTTTTATCACTGCTTTAGAGGATTTCTTGGTGTACTCTGCATCTGACAGGGCCTCCACATTTCTTCCTTCCTTCCTTTCTTTTCTTTTCTTTTTTTTTTTTTTTTTTTTGAGAGAGTGAGAGAGAGAGAGAGTACATACATGAGCAGGGTGGGTAAGGTAGGGCCAGAGGGGGAGGAAGAGAATCCCAAGTAGGCTCCATGCTCAGCACAGAGCCCAGTGAAGAGCCAGATCTCACAACCTGAGATCATGACCTGAGCCACAATCAAGAGTTAGACGCTTAACTGACTGAACCACCTAGGCACCCTGGGCCTCCACATCTGACAATTTTTCCATGTGATGAGGTGTCTATAGAATTGACATTTTTGGTCAAGTGTAGGACACTTAGCACAGGTCTATTCTGTACTATGTAGCAAAGACCTTGTCCTTATGGGAGAGACCCATTTTTGTCCAGCTGTGCCACCACCAGCTGGGTAATTCTAAATCAGAATGAAGTATTAAAAAACTCACTAGACTGCATATCTAAAACTCATGTTTTCTTTACTATTCAGATGGTAAGAGGTAGATGGGCACTGGGGTTTTTCAAGAGAATTAATAAGGGACCACGTATAGAGATAGAGACAGGTCAAGGAAACCAGTGAGGAGTGGGTAATACCCTAGGGATTTCAAGCCGTTAGTGCAGTAGTACAGGAAGTACCTGAAAGGTACTTTCGGGTTAGTACAGTAAGACTCGAAAGGAGAGACATGGAGAGCAGGTGTGGGAAGAATTCCTGGTGAAGTTGTGCAGAAATAGGGGACAAAGCCCTATCTATTATACTAACTTTTCAAGGTAATGCCGGTTTAGATATACTCTAGTATACTCCAACCTGAAATCTAAAATGCTAGTCACCATCAATGCTCTTCACATAAATTAGCAGGGAAAGAAAGGGAGGAAAAAATCAAGTAAGGAGCTTCAGGAAATAGAGATGTTTTAGACCTACTTCTATAGTTATTTGTGAGGCTTGAGTTCAGACTTATACTTCCATCACCATCCTGCCCTTACCATCTGTCAACACCTTGGCCAGGTGGAGTTCCTTATCTAATGTTGCATCCCAAAATTTCAATTACACTGGGTTTAAATGTTTGATGATCCTATCTTCATTGTGTTGTCCCAGTTTTTCACTGACTGTGAAATATACTCTAAAGAGTATTGAGTGGGGGGGCAATAAATTCCTTGGGTTTCAGAGATCATCTTTTTTCCCCTTAATACAATTTCTTATTTGCAATTGGTATCAATCAACTCAACAGTACATTGATCCTTTTCTTTGCCTCTTGGAAGACAATTTACAGAGGCATGAAAAGCCTCAAATGGCCAGAGCAGCATTAGCATCCAATTTAACAGATGTATGAATATATTTTCTCATTTCTTCCTGGGCACCAGGACTACCCAAATAATGGATCCCAAGTCCATGGCAAAAGCAGATTGGTTACTCCCTGGTTCATAGGCCAGTGCCTTTGGCTGTGGGGATTTGGCACTATATATATTTGCTGTTGACTGTATTTATATACTTCATTTTCAAGGATAGCATTCTAACCTCAAAGACTTTTATTTCTCAATTTGTGCCATAATTGAGTCTTCAGAAGGTATTTACTATTCAGTGAGTCATTTTTTTAACTTGTGGTTAAGACTAGTGAATTCAACGAGCACAAGACCATTGCCTCATCTCCTTTACTTTTATGTCTTTGTGCAAAGGCAACTGTTTTGTGAAGTAACTTGGCAATGGATAGATGAGACATTCTGTAAGTACATAGATGGTCATGCTGAGAGAAAACCTTCTGGTAAGGAAAGAAAATCTGACTTAAAATATCTGTATATTCCTATGAGGATAAATTGCTGCTTGTAGTATGATGGAGGTGAACCATTACAATTAAACTGCCACCACCTGGCCAGTCATTCCCCCCAAGGGGACGGTTACTCAGCATTAGCCTCTGTTTCTCAGCAGATTGGGCACTCAGCAGCAATAGTAGCCAAATCAACTTTGATGAGAGAAAGTCCTTATTGTTGAGCCCATGCATAATTCAATCCTTGCTACCAAAGCCTCTTTGTACATGAATTCATTGAGTAAAAGAAGCTTCCATAACATGATTCAGGAAATAGATCATCTTCTCATCATAACAGAGAATCTCACTTGTAGTAGACACAAAGATCTTCACACTCTGCATGCATTTAGAAAGATGTAATACATACCTTTTATTGCCCATATTTTATTCTTATGCTTTCCAAGTCTTTGACCCTGAAACAGGATTGGTCTATACCTCAGACTTTGTTTCCTTCCACACAAAGTGGACAACTAGATGTTGGATCCTGGAGTTCTGCTCATAGGAAATGTTTCCTTCATTAAGTCTTTCAGAGGTGCCATTTGAGGGCTGTAATGTGATGCCATAATTTTCACTCTAATTACATCTGTAGTTATATGCAACAAATTTTAAAAATAAGTATTATCCTTATTATTTAGTTATATTGTCTAGTTTTCACTATGATATCTTTTTTTTGACACGTAAGTTATTTAGAAGGACTATATTGTACACCTGAGACTAATATAACATTGTATGTTAACTAACTGGAATTAAAACTTTAAAAAGAAGAAAAAGGAAGCATGATTGTTTTAAATTTTCAAAGTTATGTTATTTTTTTTTTTTTTAATTTTGTATTTTTTATAAACATATATTTTTATCCCCAGGGGTACAGGTCTGTGAATCACCAGGTTTACACACTTCACAGCACTCACCAAATCACATACCCTCCCCAATGTCCATAATCCCACCCCCTTCTCCCAAACCCCCTCCCCCCGGCAACCCTCAGTTTGTTTTGTGAGATTAAGAGTCACTTATGGTTTGTCTCCCTCCCAATCCCATCTTGTTTCATTTATTCTTCTACCCACTTAAGCCTCCATGTTGCATCACCACTTCCTCATATCAGGGAGATCATATGATAGTTGTCTTTCTCTGCTTGACTTATTTCGCTAAGCATGATACGCTCTAGTTTTTAATGTTCAAATTTAATTGGTTTATTTACTTTTAATTAAATTTTAAAGTTTGAGGCAATTTTGGATTTTCATGTGGTTCATAAAAAAAAAAAAAAAAAAAAAAGTGGAGACATTCCATGTGCCCTCTACCCAGTTTCCCATAATGGTAGCATTTTACAAACACTAGTATAATTTCACAACCAGTGTGCTGGCATTGATTCATCAAGATTCAAAACATTTTTCTCAACACATATTGTCCTTTTATAACCATATCCATTTGTTTATTCTCCCTCTCTTCCTGTCTGTCCCATCTTTAAATCCTGGGAACCACCAGTTTTTTTTCTCTATTCCTATGATTTTGTCATTTCAAGAAGGCTATTTATATGGAATCATATCATATGTAGCCATTTGTTACTGTCTATTTCACTTAACATCATTCTCTGGAGATCCATTCAAAGTGTTGCATGTATCAATAGTTTGTTCTTTTTTTATTGCTGAGTATTGGTGAATATTCCATGGTATGGATGTATCACATTTGTTTAAATAGTCACTGCTGAGGGACACTAGATTATTTCTAGTTTCTCACTATTATGAATAAAGTTGCTGTGAACATTCATGTACATGTTTTTGTGTGAGCATAACTTTTTACTTTTCTGAGATAGAAAGCCAGGATGGCAATTGCTAGATCATATGACAGTTGCATACAAAATCTGTAAACAACTGCCAAATGGTTTCCAGAGTGGCTTTATCATTCTTCATCCCATCATCAATGTATGAACAATCCAGTTTTTTTGCAATCCTGTCAGCTTTGGTGTTCCACAGTTTTTTATTTTAGCCATTCCAATAGGTATGTAGTAATATGTCATTGGCATTTTAATTCACATTTCCTTGACGGCTAATGATGTTGAATATCTTTTTATGTATTCATTTGCCATCTGTATACCCTTTTGGCTGAAGTGTTTCTTCAGAATGTCTTTTGCCTATTTTCCAGTTTGATTATTTGTTTTTTCATTGTTAAGATTTGAGACTTCATGTATTTCAGATACTAGTCCTTTCTCAGATACATGGTTTGCAGTTGTTGTTTTTTTTTTCCTACTATGTTCTCTCCTCACCTTCTTAACAGGGTCTTGCTCAGAGCAAAATTTTAAATTTTAATAATGACAAGTTTATCAATTTTTCTTCATATGGATCATGATTTTCCTGTTAAGTTTAAAAATCTTTTTATATAGAGTTGTCCAATCACTATGCTGTACACCTGACATTGTATACACCTACATTGTATAACATCGTACATCAACTACACTTCAATAATAATAGTAACAACAACAATAATAATAATCTTTTGCCTAGACCTAGATCCAGAAGAGTTTCTCCAAAGTTTTTCCTAAAAGTGTTATAGCTCTCATTTAGTTTGTTCATCACCAATTTTGAGTTTATTTTATATGAAACATGAGATTTAGGTCAAGATTCATTTATTGGCCTATGGGTGTCCAATTGCTCCAGCACCATCTGTTGAAAGACTATCTTTCCTCTATTAAATTGTTTTGGAACATTTGTCAAAAATCAGTTGGGCATATTTTTGAGGATCTATTTTTAGGTTCTCTGCATTACTTCATTGATCTATGTGTCAATTCTCTACCAATACCATACAATTTAATAATCACAGTTACATAATGTCTTGAAATTGAGTAGTCAGCTACTTCTCCCTTTATTCTGCTTTTTCAAAATTATTTAGGTATTACAGATTTTTGACATTTCCATTTAAGTTTTAGAATAATTTGCTTATGTATACAAAACATCTTGTGATTTTGTTAAGAATTACATTAAACTTGTAATTTGAAGAAAATTGACATCTTTACTATGTTGAGTTTTTCAATCTGCAAGCACATATGTCTCTCCATTTACTTACAGCTTCCTTGATTTCTTTCATCAGCATTGTAGTTTTCAAGTCCTATACACATTTTTTTAGACTTACAACTATTAGGTAATTTCCTAATTTTGAATTTGAATTATTCATTTTGGCTTTCTATGATGTTATGACAAATCACACTCCTTTTGTCCAGAATGTAGGCATATCTATAACATCTAAGAAATAAAACTTCTTAAGTCTTAAAAATAAAAAGTCTAAAAAAGTAACATATTTCCCCCCTATATTTGAAAGTGAGTAGTTGGCACACATTTCAAAAGCATCTGAAAATGCTGTGTTTTTCTCTTATTTATCATATTGGTCTCTTCTGCTAACACTTATGAAAAACAACCTTATCTAATGTTGATTTTTTCTCTACTATCTCTTCCATTAACTTAATGTAGCATGAAAACAAAATGGGATTATTAAGCTGATATTGTTTTTTTCATTTTAAAGTATGTAAGAAAACTATGATTTAAGAAAATTTGTGTATGAATCATGCATTTTCCCCCAAATTTTGTTAACTGATTTCCAAAATATCGCCCACATCTTTGAGAGAGGGAAATGACTAATGAAAGACCTTCATATCTGAGTTAGGGCCTATATCCTGAATCGAAGTAGAAATTTGAATGTTCACTACTTCCAGCATTTTTTTTTTTTTTTTTT